>NC_136068.1:6111999-6277599 GCF_964261635.1 Lissotriton helveticus
GAGGGGGAAAAGGAGATGGGAAAGGGCAAGGGTGGGGTAGGAGACGCGGTGACGGAGAGGAGATACAGAGTGGAAAGGAGAAGAAGGAGGTGGAGGTGGAGAGGGGGCAGGAGAGAAAGAAATGGAAAGGTGTGAGGGGGAAGAGGAGGAGATGAAGCAGATGGAGTGAGGACATAGAGATAACATGAAAGGAGGAGGAGGAGGAGACGATGGACAGGAGACAGAGGGAGAAGAGAAGGGACGGAGAAAAGGAGGAGCTGGTGGAGAAAAGGAGGAGCAGGAAAGTTGACCAGGAGTGGAAGAAGTGAGAGAAGCTATAGAGACCGGGAGAAGACGGTGGAAAGGTGTGGGGGAGAGCAGAGATGCCGAGGCTGGCAAGCCAGCCAGCTCTGACTGTTGAAATGAAGTGTTTTTATTTATTTGAGGTTGTTTGTAGCGCTAACCACATCGAGTAGGGTTCAGAGCGCTTTGCAGTTGGTTAAGAGATGACACTAGTTAAGAGATGACACTATTTAGTCCCTGGAGACATTTTTGTTACATTGCATATATTCTAATTTCGTCATTTAGCATTACACTTTGTATGCGGAATTTCAAAAATATAAAAAAATGAACAGATGAGGATGGAATGTGGAACAAATCAAACATTCACCACCAGTCACAGATCTGGGTTAAATCCATCATTGTATTGCTCACTTCACACCTCAGTTTAGACTCCGCCATATGCAAATCAGTTGTGACCCTGCCTCCCATAAGTGGGATGGGTATGCCCAGACGTGGGTCCCTCTCACACAGTAGCACTGGATTCAAGCAAGCCGGGTGAAAGAAGGGTGTTACCCCAAAAACCTCCCCGGATGTTGTTTCGTCGAGGAAGCAATGGCTTGACAGTTCGGGCTGGACTGTTCCCATGAGGCACAGGGTCAGACTGATTTGCATATAGCTGGGTATAAGTGAGGTGGTGAAGCGAGCTAAAGAACGGTGATGGATTCAACCCAGATCTGTGACTAGGGTGAGTGTCTGAAAAGTTTCAACGCTCCGTCCATCACCATCTCCTTGTGTTTGCGGTGTTCACCCTAAGTTGGCAGGGTATGCCCAGATGTGGGTCCCTTGCTCACTTTGCCACTGGATTTAAACAAGCCCTGATGAGGGCTGTTACCTCGAACCCTGCTTTGGTAGCTTGGGCTGGAGAGCCGGGTCAAAAATTATTTGCATATGGCTGAGTCCAAAGTGGGGTGGGTGCTGAGTGAAAGAACGATGATAGATTCAACTCAGATCTTATAGTGACTGGGGGTGAGTGCTTGAAAAGTTATGGGGTGAGTGTTTAATTATCACGAGCTGCCCCACTCCTCTGAACAGGGCACTTTAAGGCTGATTAAAGAAATGCAGGTTTTAAACAGGATTGCTTTAAATGCAGCCGCCCGTGACCGGCCAGAGAGGGGTCATCACTTACAAGATGGAGGCGAAGAGATGGGGTGTCAGGAGACAGCCTGGAACAGGACACCATGGGCTGTTCTCTGGGGCCAGGGGCCCTCGCTCTGGGGTGACCCTTAACTGCAGAAGTGACTGCTTTGCAGTCTTTGTAACCTGTGCCCCCCTCACATCTCCTCCCCCACACCTGAAGCAGACTCACCTGTATCAGGAGAGAGCTTGACAGAGGTCTCAGGTGTTTCAAAGCTCACACCGCCTTTTGATCTGCGTCAGCGTCTGTTTGGGGTCTTTTGGGTTTGAGGAGTGTGGATTCTCACGGGAGCGCTAGAAAGGTTGGGTTAAAAGATGCAGAGAGTCTGCTGTAGCGACTCCATGATGTAAAGTGCCGCCTGGCCCCTACAATTGTAGCTGCTTTCCCCCCGCGGGCGGGCGCGTCTAGAGGGGGTAAATAAAAGGCGCTGTGGCTGTGCGAGGCCTCACCTGAGAGGCCAGCAATCTGTGCGCGTCTCCCTTACGCCGACACTGCAAGCGAGGGCCGAGCCACGCGTCCACCTGGACGCAAACACTACATTGGCGACGAGGACGGTTGCGGCCCAAGCGTGCTGCCGGTGCCACCCCGCACCGTGGGGCTGCAGGGCCTGTGTTACGCCCCTGGCCACGCGTCCACCTGGACGCAAACACTACATTGGCGACGAGGACGGTTGCGGCCCAAGCGTGCTGCCGGTGCCACCCCGCACCGTGGGGGCTGCAGGGGCCTGTGTTACGCCCCTGGCCACGCGTCCACCTGGACGCAAACACTACATTGGCGACGAGGACGGTTGCGGCCCAGGCGTGCTGCCGCGCCACCCTGCACCGCGGGGCTGCAGGGGCCTGTGTTACGCCCCTGGCCAGTGTCACCTGGACGCAAACACTACATTGGCGACGAGGACGGTTGCGACCCAGGCGTGCTGCCGGTGCCACCCCGCACCGTGGGGGCTGCAGGGGCCTGTGTTACGCCCCTGGCCAGTGTCCACCTGGACGCAAACACTACATTGGCGACGAGGACGGTTGCGACCCAGGCGTGCTGCCGGTGCCACCCCGCACCGTGGGGGCTGCAGGGGCCTGTGTTACGCCCCTGGCCACGCGTCCACCTGGACGCAAACACTACATTGGCGACGAGGACGGTTGTGGCCCAGGCGTGCTGCCGGTGCCACCCCGCACCGCGGGGGCTGCAGGGGCCTGTGTTACGCCCCTGGCCAGTGTCCACCTGGACGCAAACACTACATTGGCGACGAGGACGGTTGCGGCCCAAGCGTGCTGCCGGTGCCACCCCGCACCGTGGGGGCTGCAGGGGCCTGTGTTACGCCCCTGGCCACGCGTCCACCTGGACGCAAACACTACATTGGCGACGAGGACGGTTGCGGCCCAGGCGTGCTGCCGGTGCCACCCCGCACCGCGGGGGCTGCAGGGGCCTGTGTTACGCCCCTGGCCAGTGTCCACCTGGACGCAAACACTACATTGGCGACGAGGACGGTTGCGACCCAGGCGTGCTGCCGGTGCCACCCCGCACCGCGGGGGCTGCAGGTGCCTGTGTTCCGCCCCTGGCCACGTGTCCACCGGGACGCAAACACTACATTGGCGACGAGGACGGTTGCGGCCCAGGCGTGCTGCCGGCGCCACCCCGCACCGTGGGGGCTGCAGGGGCCTGTGTTACGCCCCTGGCCAGTGTCCACCTGGACGCAAACACTACATTGGCGACGAGGACGGTTGCGGCCCAGGCGTGCTGCCGGCGCCACCCTGCACCGTGGGGGCTGCAGGGGCCTGTGTTACGCCCCTGGCCAGTGTCCACCTGGACGCAAACACTACATTGGCGACGAGGACGGTTGCGACCCAGGCGTGCTGCCGGTGCCACCCCGCACCGCGGGGGCTGCAGGTGCCTGTGTTCCGCCCCTGGCCACGTGTCCACCGGGACGCAAACACTACATTGGCGACGAGGACGGTTGCGGCCCAGGCGTGCTGCCGGCGCCACCCTGCACCGTGGGGGCTGCAGGGGCCTGTGTTACGCCCCTGGCCAGTGTCCACCTGGACGCAAACACTACATTGGCGACGAGGATGGTTGCGGCCCAGGCGTGCTGCCGGCGCCACCCCGCCTGCATTGAACGGCGGTTCTGAGTTCTGCTGAGCTGCCCGACGCCTCGCACAGCCGCCCGACTCGATCCCCTACTGTGACTCCATCCGACACGCGAGGGGAGCAGGAGGCCCCGCCCACGCGGTGACTGAACTCCTCCCCTCGGCCTGCTGGTAGTGATGTACAGGTCCCGACCCAGCCTGTACAGTGAACATTACAACAAAAAAAAGTGAGAAAAAAAAGTACTACCTACTGATTGGTGGATGAATAGCAAGTAGTGAAAGTAAGAGTGTAAGCAGAGGCCTGGTGGGTGCGGTGCGGGACCTCGCAACATAAGGAGGCGCAGAGAGCACTAGTCCCCCCTGTCCAGCAACGTGCTAAGCACCTGGCACCGAAACCGAGCACCCTGGGGAGCATTCATTGACAGAGAAGAGGGAGAGCCTGAAGTAGCGCCCCCTACTGACTGGTGGGCACACTGTAGGAAGCTGGCTCTGTATAGACGATACCAAAGGAAGGTATAGTGTGCACAGAGTACAGGGAGTCCCCAGAGGTCTAAGAGCGACTAGATTAAACAGCTCTCTTTGTGGTAGTGTGGGCGAGCAGTTAGGCTTCTCAGGAGGGTGTGTTAAGCATTTATTATACTCACTCAATCACGACTGATGGCACACACTCAGAGACTGAATTCAGACCAATTAGAAAAGTATAAACAAGGGACACTTATGTTTTATTTCTAGAACCAAGCAGGGCTTGCACAGGTAAGTAAAATATGCTTTCAAGTACAAAACTTTACAAGAAAATGCACCTGTAGTAGAAATTGGAATTGTTACAGGTGTGTATTTGCTTTAAAAAACACTTTAGAAGACAGTGAAATTACTTTAGATTCTTTTTGTGTTACTTTTCAGTTACTTAAACAATTCAGTGTGGTATGCGTAGATATCACACCGCGGATCTTACAAAACACAGGTAAGCACAACAGCTTTGGGTTCAAAGCAAAGTTACTTTGGTTTCCATACAAAGTTCAACACTGAAAACATTGAAGGAGAAAAAAACATTACAAGGATTCCTATTTAAGAAAATAATGTTATCGGCTTGCAGGCCAGTAAATGACCTGCACTTACCTACAAGAATAGATGTTTGGGGCTAGAACCAGGGTTCCACGAGGTTCAAGGAGGCACTCAAGATGCGCCACGTGTGGCACAAGAGTGCAGGGGCGCTGTGTTAGCCAAAGGGGCCTTTGGTCAAGGGCTGCTCACTGGCAGGCCACTCGATATTGGGAGCAGAGCTCCTGGACTTGGGATCAGCACTAGGCCTGGGCGGTGAACTTCACTCCGTTTGCGAAGTTTGCAGAATTTTTTGCACTCCGCACTCTGTGGAGCTCGCAGAGTGCAGAACACTCCACTTTGCAATGTGCTGCTGAGTTTTTTCCCCGCTCGCGATCTCAAAAGGTAAGGTCGTGATTCGCAAGAGCAAGCTGCCGCTTGGGGACAATTTCTACTTGAGCTGCAGGAATACCAGCACAAACTGCAGTTCGCACTGCACTCCGCCACTCGCCGAACTTCGCTCACTGAAACGATCTACGTTTATGTTGGTTACATCACCGAACAAATAATAGCCAGGTGAAAACGCCAACTTAAGGTCATGTGTCCATCAATATTTTTTTCGGCTATGTCCAACATGCTCTGTCTGTGATAGGGTTGAGGCTGCTGCTGCGGTGCAGGACACGGGCCTCAGTGGCCGACGTGCGGCTCACGCTCGACATCTCCTCATTATCCTGAGGTGTATCTCCAACACCTCTTGCTACCTGGGTCCTCTGTAGCAGCTCCACAGCTAATGTAATCCCCCCTAGGCCCCTGGCAACATCAACCCTGAAGAATCCCATCTCCATCTGAGTGACAGCTCGCCTTGAGAGGCGTGTAGCTGGACTGGCCAAACGGCCAATGGGCGACTCGGCCGGTCCATTCCTTTCTTGTAGCAGCCCTGTGGTCACCATGCCTCTGATGGGCACGTCGGCCACCATTCGTTGGCATAAGTCCGGTGATCAGGGCTCACTAGATTGTTATTGTTTGTGGTTAGATGTGCCCCAACATTATCAAAGCCACCAGTAATGCTCTGCTGCAGGCGTTGATTGTGACTGTTAATCATTTTGAAGTGCTTGTTTCACAGGCGTTGGTTTTGGCAGTGGAGCAGAGATGCCTATGAGCCATGGCACAGCTGTGCGTTGCCGTCATCCTTGCCAGCTTCACGTGCCTCATGTCGTCTCTGGCGCCCACGCCCTGGAACGTGCTGGTGTCGGCTCACACTTGACTGTGGGATGGGACCTTGTGTCAGAGGGCCATCATCATCCTCCATTGCTGCGGCCTCTGGTGACAGTGACGCTGCCCCTGCGGGGTGGGGATTGCGTGATGGCTATAGGGTATGGTTCCAAATCAAACACTCACACCCAGTCAAGCGATCTGAGTTTAATCCATCACCGTTCTTTAGCCCATTCTGCCACCCCAGTTCAGACATGGCCATATGCAAATCAGACTGACCCTGTGCCTCATGGGAACAGTCCAGCCCGAACTGCCAAGCCATGCCTTCCCTGGACCGGAAACAAGCTTCCGAGGACCGGTTTCGGGTCCAAAGCATATAACTCACTCCCTCAGGAGTTGTCTTGCTTGTTGGCCACAGTGATGCATGCCTTCTCAGTAGGACATCATGGTTCTCACAGCACTCCTGAGTGTGTCCAACTCCTCATCAAGATTTTCTTTCCCTCCCTGCAGGTGATTTGTCAGCTCAGCAGTTTGGCCCGATTACTTCAGGGCAAGGACCTGCTTGACCCTAAATCTCCAACAGAATCCCATCATGTTTGCCTGTAACATTCCTTCCGGGATGTGTTCTCGCCCCACCAGTTTCAAAGTTCTCCTGTAGTGGAGGGTGTCCCGGGTGTCTGCGGGTGATGTGCAGGAGAGTGAGCACCGACAGTGGAGGGTGTCCCGGGTGTCTGCGGGTGATGTGCAGGAGAGTGAGCACCGACAGTGGAGGGTGTCCCGGGTGTCTGCGGGTGTGTGCGGGAGAGCGAGCACCGACAGTGGAGGGTGTCCCGGGTGTTGTGCGGGAGAGCGAGCACCGACAGTGGAGGGTGTCCCGGGTGTTGTGCGGGAGAGTGAGCACCGACAGAGGAGGGTGTTCAGGGTGTCTGCGGGTGATGTGCAGGAGAGCGAGCACCGACAGTGAAGGGTGTCCCGGGTGTTGTGCGGGAGAGTGAGCACCGACAGAGGAGGGTGTCCCCGGTGTCTGCGGGTGTTGTGCGGGAGAGCGAGCACCGACAGAGGAGGGTGTCCCGGGTGTCTGCGGGTGATGTGCAGGAGAGCGAGCACCGACAGTGAAGGGTGTCCCGGGTGTTGTGCGGGAGAGTGAGCACCGACAGAGGAGGGTGTCCCCGGTGTCTGCGGGTGATGTGCAGGAGAGTGAGCACTGACAGTGGAGGCTGTCCCTGGTGTCTGTGGGTGTGTGCGGGAGAGTGAGCACCGACAGAGGAGGTTGTCCCCGGTGTCTGCGGGTGTTGTGCAGGAGAGTGAGCACCGATAGAGGAGGGTGTCCCGGGTGTCTGTGGGTGTTGTGCAGGAGAGTGAGCACCGACAGTGGAGGGTGTCCCGGGTGTCTGCGGGTGTGTGCGGGAGAGTGAGCACCGACAGTGGAGGGTGTCCCGGGTGTTGTGCGGGAGAGCGAGCACCGACAGAGGAGGGTGTCCCGGGTGTCTGCGGGTGATGTGCAGGAGAGTGAGCACCGACAGAGGAGGGTGTCACGGGTGTCTGCGGGTGTTGTGCGGGAGAGCGAGCACCGACAGAGGAGGGTGTCCCGGGTGTTGTGCGGGAGAGCGAGCACCGACAGAGGAGGGTGTCCCGGGTGTCTGCGGGTGTTGTGCGGCAGAGTGAGCACCGACAGTGGAGGGTGTCTTGGGTGTCTGCGGGTGTTGTGCGGCAGAGTGAGCACCGACAGTGGAGGGTGTCACGGGTGTCTGCGGGTGTTGTGCGGGAGAGCGAGCACCGACAGAGGAGGGTGTCCCGGGTGTTGTGCGGGAGAGTGAGCACAGATAGAGTAGAGTGTCCCGGGTGTCTGCGGGTGTTGTGCGGGAGAGTGAGCACCGACAGTGGAGGTTGTCCCGGGTGTCTGCGGGTGTTGTGCGGGAGAGTGAGCACCGACAGAGGAGGGTGTCACTGGTGTCTGCGGGTGATGTGCAGGAGAGCGAGCACCGACAGTGAAGGGTGTCACTGGTGTCTGCGGGTGTTGTGCGGCAGAGTGAGCACAGACAGTGGAGGGTGTCCTGGGTGTCTGCGGGTGTTGTGCAGGAGAGTGAGCACCGACAGTGGAGGGTGTCCCGGGTGCCTGCGGGTGTTGTGCAGGAGAGTGAGCACCGGCAGTGGAGGGTGTCCCGGGTGTCGTGCGGGAGAGTGAGCACAGACAGAGTAGGGTGTCCCTGGTGTCTGCGGGTGTTGTGCGGGAGAGTGAGCACTGACAGTGGAGGCTGTCCCTGGTGTCTGTGGGTGTGTGCGGGAGAGTGAGCACCGACAGAGGAGGGTGTCCCCGGTGTCTGCGGGTGTTGTGCAGGAGAGTGAGCACCGACAGAGGAGGGTGTCCCGGGTGTCTGTGGGTGTTGTGCAGGAGAGTGAGCACCGACAGTGGAGGGTGTCCCGGGTGTCTGCGGGTGTGTGCGGGAGAGTGAGCACCGACAGTGGAGGGTGTCCCGGGTGTCTGCGGGTGTGTGCGGGAGAGTGAGCACCGACAGTGGAGGGTGTCCCGGGTGTTGTGCGGGAGAGCGAGCACCGACAGAGGAGGGTGTCCCGGGTGTCTGCGGGTGATGTGCAGGAGAGTGAGCACCGACAGTGGAGGGTGTCACGGGTGTCTGCGGGTGTTGTGCGGGAGAGCGAGCACCGACAGAGGAGCACTGTTCCCTCTAGGCCGCGCGCGCGCGCGCGCGCACCTTCCCTGACGTCAGCGCGCACCACCTAGCGTGGAGCGCGCACACAGGCCGTCGCAAGAGATTCGCGCCGCCCGCCGCTTTTAAAAAGCGAGTGGCGCGAACATGACATGCGGCACTTTTCCAGTGGTGGCGGCGGTGCGGGCGTGAGGAGTTGCAGGTAAGGAGCGGGAGGCGGGAGGCAGGAGGCGGGAGGCGAGAGGCGAGAGGCGGGAGGCGGGAGGCGGGAGGCGGGAGGCGGGAGGCGGGAGGCGGGAGGCGGGAGGCGGGAGGCGGGGGGAACTGGTGGTTATTGTGGGGATTATGGCAGTGTGGGAGCAGGAGAATTGGCTTGTCAGGGGTTTGAGTATTCTCCAGACTGCCGATAGAAAGCCTTCTTAAAAAGCCTTGTCACAAGATTAAAAGCTTTTCAAGTTACTGTCCTCGGAAATTTGGCTGACGGAAATGACTCGAGAGCCTTGTTTTAGTGCATGCCCCTACTGCGAGTCCTACTGTGCTTGTTTAATAAGGAAAACTAGCCATCCAGAGAGGTGTATGTTCGCCATGCTTGAGTGTCTAGCAGCAGGGGCGCGGGCGCTCTGGTGTTTTCCTTTTCTAATTCTCGCTCCACAATGCCGGTGATTGCTTTCGCCGAGAGATGCATGGGGGTTTGGAGACATTTAATTACGGGTCAGCACAAAATCTTTAGGTTCTGTTTTGCCTTCTGCCACGCCGCTTGAATTAAAAATCATTGTCTGCAAATTGGTCGGTGCGTTCATGAAAACAAGGCACTTGGAAGACACGCCGTGTACACTTAGAATACATAATTGACTGGACTATTATTATGACCACGAATGTACCTTGGAAGAAATGATAACATACTGCAGACAAGGAAAACTTGTTTTTTTCCGGTATTCACTGACTATTATTGGCAATTGTACGCAAGCTACATATGGTAAGTTGACCGCTTTGCCGCTTAGGTGACCGAAATATTTCTGTCTAGACTAGCCCTATCTTTCACTGTTTAAGTATTGCTGTTAATCGGAGCCCGTGAGGGGGCTCTGATTGTCAGCAGTATTTAAACAAAAGGCCACAGCAGACACAAAAAACGCGTGTCACACAGGACAGGAAGGCACAAAAAACGAGTGAGGCACAGGACAGGAAGGCCCAAAAAACGAGTGAGGCATAGGACAGGAAGGCACAAAAAACGAGTGATGCACAGGTCAGAAAGGCACAAAAAACGAGTGAGGCACAGGACAGAAAGGCACAAAAAACGAGTGATGCACAGGTCAGAAAGGCACAAAAAACGAGTGAGGCACAGGACAGGAAGGCCCAAAAAACGAGTGATGCACAGGTCAGAAAGGCACAAAAAACGAGTGAGACACCGAACAGAAAGGCACAAAAAACGAGTGGGGCACAGGACAGGAAGGCCCAAAAAACGAGTGGGGCACAGGACAGGAAGGCACAAAAAACGAGTGAGGCACAGGACAGGAAGGCCCAAAAAACGAGTGAGGCATAGGACAGGAAGGCACAAAAAACGAGTGATGCACAGGTCAGAAAAGCACAAAAAACGAGTGAGGCACAGGACAGAAAGGCACAAAAAACGAGTGATGCACAGGTCAGAAAGGCACAAAAAACGAGTGAGGCACAGGACAGAAAGGCACAAAAAACGAGTGATGCACAGGTCAGAAAGGCACAAAAAACGAGTGAGACACCGAACAGAAAGGCACAAAAAACGAGTGGGGCACAGGACAGGAAGGCCCAAAAAACGAGTGAGGCATAGGACAGGAAGGCACAAAAAACGAGTGATGCACAGGTCAGAAAGGCACAAAAAACGAGTGATGCACAGGTCAGAAAGGCACAAAAAACGAGTGAGGCACAGGACAGAAAGGCACAAAAAACGAGTGATGCACAGGTCAGAAAGGCACAAAAAACGAGTGAGACACAGGACAGAAAGGCACAAAAAACGAGTGGGGCATAGGCCAGAAGGGCAGAAAAAACGAGTGAGACACAGGGCATAAAGGCACAAAAAACGAGTGGGGCACAGGTCAGAAAGGCACAAAAAACGAGTGAGGCACAGGACAGAAAGGCACAAAAAACGAGTGATGCACAGGTCAGAAAGGCACAAAAAACGAGTGAGGCACAGGACAGAAAGGCACAAAAAACGAGTGATACACAGGTCAGAAAGGCACAAAAAACGAGTGAGACACAGGACAGAAAGGCACAAAAAACGAGTGGGGCATAGGCCAGAAGGGCAGAAAAAACGAGTGAGACACAGGGCATAAAGGCACAAAAAACGAGTGGGGCAGAAGGGCACCAAAAACGAGTTGGACACAGGACAGAAAGGCACAACAAGCATTGGAAATGCAATAGGTCTCGAATTAGAAAAGTTGGAGCTATTGGTCTTGTAAATGACAAATATTTTATTTATGTGTTGGTTTTTAAAATAGCTAAATGGATAGCTTTGCCATTTACAATGCCAATAGTTATAACTTTCGCGAATGTGACACCTATAGCATTTGGAATGCAACATGTTTTCTATTTACGTGACTTAGATGGCAGCTCTGGTCGTTAGGCCACATCTCTAGAGAGCACGAAAGTGCAGCAGGGGAGAGAAACAGAGAGGGAGTAGAGAGTGCAGCAAGGAAGAGAAGCATGGAGAGGGAGCCCAAGAGTGAAACAAGGGTGAGATGCACGGACAGGGAGCCTGAGAGTGCAGCAGGGGACAGAAGCATGGAGAGGGAGACAGAGTGTATCAGGGGCGAGAAGTACGGACAGGGAGCCCAAGAGAGAAGCAGGAGAGGGAGTCTGAGATTATAGAAAGGGAGAGAGTTGAGCATAGAAAGGGAGAAGATGAGTTTGGGAGAGAGGCATGAGAGGTGGAAGGCAGAGCAATGGAGATAGACCAGGGAAAGGAGTAACCATGGGGGAGATGAAGATGAGAGCAACAGGGAAAAACTAGTGGTGTTGACTAATGCCGAAATGGTATAAATGATGCTGTGTTAGTGCTCATTGACAATCGTGTGTACCTTGAGGAGAGATGGGAGAGGGGAGGGGAAAGAAGGGAGAGGGAGGAAAGAGGGGAGAAAGGTAGGAGAGTGTGGTGAGAGAGGAGAGAGGGTAGAGGAGAGAGTGGTGGGAGATGGTAGAGGGGAGGGGAGAGGGGGGAGAGAGAGAGGAGAGAGAGGGGAGAGTGGTGAGAGGGAGGGTAGAGTGGGGATAGAGGGGGAGGGGAAAGTGATGGGAGAGTGAAGAGTGAGGGGAAAAAGAGAAGGGAGGGGAGAGTGATGGTGAGAGGGGAGAGTGGTGAGAGTGCATACTGGTGAGGTGGGATGCGAGAAGATAGTTGTTATAGGGGAGAGTGGCGAGGGGAGAGTAACAAGACGGAGGGCATTGGTGTGGGGAGGGGGGAGGAGAAATGAGACACGGCCGCAGCACGGGGCCGAGCGGCGAGAGTGCCATTTGGCGCCGCAGACACGCGCGGTTTGGTTCCTGGCGCACATAGCCATGGTTGCAGCGCACAGAGACCCTCCACTGCCGCACACAGAGGAAAAAAATTAGAGGGAACATTGGTCCCGGGTGTTGTGCGGGAGAGCGAGCACCGACAGAGGAGGGTGTCCCTGGTGTCTGCGGGTGTTGTGCGGGAGAGTGAGCACCGACAGTGGAGGGTGTCTTGGGTGTCTGCGGGTGTTGTGCGGCAGAGTGAGCACCGACAGTGGAGGGTGTCACGGGTGTCTGCGGGTGTTGTGCGGGAGAGCGAGCACCGACAGAGGAGGGTGTCCCGGGTGTTGTGCGGGAGAGTGAGCACAGATAGAGTAGAGTGTCCCGGGTGTCTGCGGGTGTTGTGCGGGTGAGTGAGCACAGACAGAGAAGGGTGTCACTGGTGTCTGCGGGTGTTGTGCGGCAGAGTGAGCACAGACAGTGGAGGGTGTCCTGGGTGTCTGCGGGTGTTGTGCAGGAGAGTGAGCACCGACAGTGGAGGGTGTCCCGGGTGCCTGCGGGTGTTGTGCAGGAGAGTGAGCACCGGCAGTGGAGGGTGTCCCGGGTGTCGTGCGGGAGAGTGAGCACTGACAGTGGAGGGTGTCCCGGGTGTCTGCGGGTGTTGTGCGGGTGAGTGAGCACAGACAGAGAAGGGTGTCCCGCGTGTCTGCGGGTGTGGGGCGGCAGAGTGAGCACCGACAGTGGAGGGTGTGTTGGGTGTCTGCGGGTGTTCTGCAGGACAGTGAGCACCGACAGTGGAGGGGGTCCCAGGTGTCTGCAGGCACTGAAGCAAGCCCTGGTTCTAGTTTTTCATGTTTATTTACATTTGCTTATCTCATAAAAGCCATTACAAAATTGCTCAACCATTTTAAAAGTGATTAGATTTGATTGTAAAAATACAGAACATATCTCAAAAAATAATTTAGAAAGTAATTTTAAAAACTGCTATTATAGATTCGATGCAAAAGGGGGTGGTAATGGACGGAGCATCGGAACCAATCAAACCCTCACACCCAGTCAAAAGATCTGGGTTTAATCCATCACCGTTCTTTAGCCCACTCTGCCACCCCAGTTCAGACATGGCTATACGCAAATCAGTCGGCCCTGTGCCTCATGGGAACAGTCCAGCCCGAACTGCCAAGCCATGCCTTCCCTGGACCGGAAACAAGCTTCCGAGGACCGGTTTCTGGCATTCCAGCCGTCTTCAACCCGGCTTGCTTGAATCCAGTGGCAAAGTGAGCAAGGGACTCACGTCTGAGCATACCCTGCCACACTTATGATGGACGGAATGTTGCACAATGGCAAAACATTCACCCCCAGTCACAGAGCTTGGTTTAATCCATCGTTATTTTTCTCACCTTACTCATTTTAATATTCACAGAAGGCACTTGCTCATGTTGGCATTCACAGAAGGCACTTGCTCATTTCGGTATTCACAGAAGTTAGGACTCCTAAATGCCTTCTGTGAATACCGAAAGTCTTAAAGTTAGGATTTTTCTCAGTTTAGAAGTAGTAAAGTTAGGACTCCTAACTTCTGTGAATACCGAAAGGAGTAAGTGCCTTCGGTGAATACCAAAATGAGTAAGTGCCTTCGGTGAATACCAAAATGAGTAAGTGCCTTCTGTGAATACCGAAATGAGTAAGTGCCTTCTGTGAATACCGAAATGAGTAAGTGCCTTCTGTGAATGCCGAAATGAGTAAGTGTCTTTGTGAATACCAAAATGGTAGTAAGTTTAGGATTTTGTCTTAAGTTAGTTCTGTGAATCGGGGCCCCTCATTCTTGCCGTTGATTTAACTTTCAAATGTTCATGAAGAGAAATCGGCCCATAATTCTTGTCTGCTGTGTGGTTCTTTAGTGATACTTCTCTCCAGATTAAACCGTTTTGCGTTCCTTCTTTGGCCTCGCGTATGGCATGTAGGTATTTAAGGGTTCAGGCTTTTTGATCTAAAACTTGGTCACACAATGGAAATTCTAATCTAATTTGAGCAGCTGCGGAATGATTTGGGAGTTTAAATAAGGATCTAAAAACTTGGCTCTGAGATTTGTTCAAGAAGCAGCCAAGTTTCCCCAGAAATTCTTCCGAGCCGTATGCTAATGTGGGAATTATTTTGGCTTTGACTAATTTTAACCAGGGTTCTAAAGGTAGTTGTTTATTATGTTTGAGAATGGATTGAAATAAAAATAGTAGGGACACGGGCTTTGATTTAGGAGAGTTCTCATGGTTAGATGGCCACCCCTATCATCGAACCAACAGCCGGGGTACTTATATCTAGCGGCAATAGACTGACGGTGAGTGTTGATTTCCCATATACCTTGTTTCTTCCTTTTCCGTCCAAAAATCACAAGGTTTGTTTTCTCTAAATGTATTGTAATACCATGTATGTTCTATGTAAAGATAAAGCATCAAGCAATGTTTGAAGACTCCTGTCTGTCTGACTCAGAAGCACCACATCGTCAGCGTAGATAAGTGAAGATATGCGAGTTTGACCTCACTTAGACGCATCGCTCAATACAGCATTCAAAGTAGGAGCCAAATCGCTCACCTGTAGATTGAAAAGAGTTGGCGCCATCACGCACCCTTGTTTCACTCCTTGATCTATTCTTATTTTATCTGAGACCATTAGTTTGTTGTCTAGTTTAACTCTGGCCCACTTTTCAGAGTAGAGCAATTGAATCCTCGAAGTAACGCATAGGGTATATGTCAGTTTCTGAGTTTCGTCCAAAGTAGATCTCGTTGAACTTGGTCAAAAGCCTTGCTGGACTCTATGAAACAGCTGTAAAGGAGTTGTTTTTCCTGTATCTGACATAATATTAGCATCCTGATCGATACAAGATTATCCGTAGTTCCCAACATGGATCTAAATCCTGTTTGATTGAAGGAAACCAGTTGTTTTGAACTGGCCCAGGTTCCTAGGTCTTCCAGGAGCAGGGAAGTGACATATTTGGCTTCGACATCTTGGAGAGCAATAACACGGTGGCTTTCGGGATTAACCACTGATCGTGTTTTATAAATTGGGTGCAGAAATGAACCTCGCCACGATACAGGAATGGAACCTTTAATCAAACAAGCTCTCAATAATCGTTGCAGTTGAGACCAGAATTGGGAGTCCTGTTTGTAAATTGAGGCCAGATCGCCATTCAGTCCCGGAGCATCATCGGCTCGACTTTTTTAAATTAAGATGGCGATCCTTTTAGTAGTAATCGTTTGTGCTAGGGCACTAGTTTGCTCTTGGGCGTCCTTTGGAGATTTTTGTGGTTCATCCGACTGGGAATATAAGGTTTGAATTGTGTCCGTGCTTGTTTTTGTTTGATATAAATTGCTAATATAGGGGCCGATTCACAGAACCAATCAATCCTAAACTTACAACTTTCGGTATTCACAGAAGCCATTTAGTAGTAGTAGAGCCAGGAGTCCTAACTTTACTGCTACTAAATGCCTTCGGTGAATACCAAAAGTAGTAAGTTTAGGATTTTGTCTTAAGTTAGTTCTGTGAATCGGGCCCCATGTTCTTGAAGTAAGTGAGGACAGGGCCCTAGAAAGGATAAATGGAAAAGGAAGATCAAACCTTGACCCAACCCTGAGGCGGAAGCTTTAGGATTTTTTCTCAGATTAGTTCTGTGAATCGGCCCCATAGTGACCCAACTGTCCACAGTCACATTATTTTCTTTCTGTTGTAAAATAGTGGTATCATTGTTTAAAAGATTTATTATAAACCAAATGGCTTTGGCATTTCTTCTTTTGCAAGCCAAGGTTAGCTCCGATTGTAATACTTCCTTATAAACAGCGCATTTATATATCCTTTGAAGATTTTTTATTTCTTCTGTAGAGGCGCATCAGATCCGTTTTTTAATAGTCTGATCTACTTATTTAAAGTTCCCTTTAAATTTTTGAGTTTCCTTGAATACCATGCTTGTGATTGAGTAGATCTTACTTGACTTGGAACATGAGAGGACGAGCGAGTGAGAACTGAAATAAGTTGGCACATAAATGGTCCAAACCCTCTAGGATCTGACATTTCAACAAAGTTTGGTTCTCGAGGGTCTTTATCCACGTCCAATATTTTGTAGCAGTATCAGTTGACCATTTGATTCATTTCCAGTTTAGTTGGTTACTTCGCGAGCCAGTCGTCTTTGAGATCATGAGTGGGTTGGTTTGATGGTCCAACAGTCGCTGGGGCATATGGTCCCTTTCGCAGCGTACTTGAATACAAAACAAATTGACGTGCTTGAACAATGAAATTGAGCAAAGAGTCTAGCCCATGAGCGTTGGTCTATGGTTGGTAAAGTGTGTGTAGTGGGCAGGCTGGTCTTCAGGGTAGCCGCCATTTAAGGCGCGAAGATGCAGTCCTCTAGGAAGGGTAGTAGAGCTTGGCCAGTGGGCTGAAGTCTTTGAGGTGATACGATCTGAGAGGGAATCGAACAGCGGGAATCAACAAGACTGTAGGAAAAGTTTTGAAAATAATTTCCCATCAAGTTTAAATAAAATCCACTGTTAATAATAAATGATCCGGGCGTGGCTACGCAGCGTAGCGAGATGGTCACTGCTTAACTCAGCTCCGTCAGAACCGAATTTCCCCTGCCATCCGTTACATTAATGCGGCAACTGAAAGGTATTCCCGTGACCGGAGGGTGCCCCAAACCTGCTCCAGCACCAATGGGAACGATCAGCAGTTGGCGGCCCAAGCTACAGCCGTAGCGTCTCAAGGCCTACACTGAGTGACCGAGCCGGGGCCTGGAGTGATCGCAGCAGCCGCGTACGTGCTTACGTATAGGGGCACGAGCGGCTACATATCTGGTGCAGTGGACGGGAACTGGTCTTGAAACCCTGGGCCAGCGACACTCAGCAGAGGGGGGATCTCACCTACAGTCCTGCGCGGGGACATCCACGCTACCACCGTAAGCCAGGACCATATGCCCGGCAGTACATGAAGAAGCCTGCGCAGCGGTATGGTAACATTCTCTTGGACCTGAAGAGTGGAGGGGCGATGCGGGAGTGATCAGGGTAAGACGTTGGGCCTCCCCGGTTCCCCGCACAGCTCCGCAGGGCCCCCCTCCCATTGGCTCGCGGTGCGACCGCTGCTTCTGTGAGAGTAAAGTCCCCTGTTGGGTGAATAGGTGACCGAAGCAGAGCAGGGTCCCGCAGTCGATGGGCCTCACTCACGGACGGACATCGAGGCAAAAGGTTGACCCTACCTACTGGCCTAGCACTGCAGACTGGCAAAGTGAATGCATCTGATTTGCAGACCCTTGAATGAGCGCTGACCCCATCGGCCATACAGACCGTGTTGGCAGGCACTGGCTAATGCGCTGCAATGTGAGAAGGTGGTCAGCGTAGGCTGAGACCAGTGCAGTGACTGACGCGGGGTCCGTTGAGCACGTTCCTTGTTCTGTGGCCCCGTAGATTGAGGACTGGTGGTCCAGGGCTCCCTTTGCTTGCTCCCTGCAGACTCACCTGCCTGTGGTGTCCTGTGGAGGAGATTGGACTTACCTGGACTTACCTTTGTGCCACCTGTCGAGACTGCCTGCAGGAGGCGAAGAGTCGCAGCAGGCATACTTCGTTGCTGTAGGGGGTGTTTGGGTCAGACCGAGAAGCAGCTGCAATGTCGTCCACGCGGGGGTCTAAATCAGTACAAACGAACAAATGGGACCGCTATCTGTTCCCCAAAGATTCGCTACCAGACCCAACATCCAGTGACAAACAAACTGGAGAGACAAGGGGTGAGAGCCCAGAACTCGCCTTAAAGGACGTGATGGAGGCCATAACTGGAGTAAAAACCTCGCTGGAACACAAGATGGATTAGATTTCAATAGACGTCACTCTCGTTCGTGCTGACCTCACGAAAATGAGTGAAAAAGTCAAACAAGTCGAAATCACCACGGCGAGCCTAGTGTCACAACTTCAGGGCAAGGTCCGGGAGCTACAAACATTCTGAAAGTACGCAGAAACCAAGCTGGATGATTATGAAGGACGCCTCAGAAGGAATAACATTCACATCCTGGGGGTGCCAGAAAAATCAGAAGGCCAGTCACCTGACCTTTTCGTGGAGGATTTAATTCTCAAGCATCTGCAACCCAAAGGATTGAGTACATTCTTTGCCATGGAGATGGCGCACAGAGTCCCCGGGGGTCGCCCAAAGCCCGGAGCCCCTCCTTGACCAATGATGGCAAGAGTTCTTAATTTTTGGGACAGAGAAGCTATTCTTCAGACCGCCAGTATAGCCCTGTCACTCAGATATGAAAATGCGGACATTACCTTTTCCCCAGACTTTACTCTACTGGTGCAGAGGCAGAGGAGGTCCTTTGTGCCTATCCGGAAGAAACTCAGAGACAGAGGCTTGAAATATGCCATGTTGTTCCCCGCCCAGCTCTGGGTAGAGGCTGAAGGAAGGGACTGGTTTTTTGAACATCCAGAGGCAGTGGCCGACTGGATGGAAACTCGGAGAGAATGAGAACGTGCCATCGAAGGATATGACTTCAGACAAGACGTCGTACGGAGGACTGGGAGGGGCCATGGATCTATGGGACCTAATCCCAGAGTTACTGGGCACACGCCCATTGAGGGAACAGGTATTGGGGACTAATGTCAGACCTGATCAATGAAGGGGCTCCCTCTGTGGCATTGGGTTATTGACCACATAACATTCTCTCATTCAGGGAACTTACCGTAATGGATACCAAAAGGGGGGATTGGGGGCCGGGCACCATGCACCTCTCTTTTCTTCTCTTACTTAACTTGTTGGGCGACAGGCACTCTGAATGTTTAGTCATGGGCAGTTTGGGGCCCAGAGTGCAGGGACGCAGGGAGGGGGGTGGTTGGGTTGGGGGTCTACAGTTGTTGATTGATATTGTTCTTCTATCGACAGATCGATTCGGCCTTGATGCAGAGGAGACAGACAGTCATTTCAGATCCAATGAGCACACAGTGGGATAAAAGTGCCAACATCTTGAGTTGGAATGTTAACGGGTTAGGGGATAAGATCAAACGTAGTGTAATTCTCCAGTTCATTAAGAGACAGACCCCAGACATTATACTGCTTCAGGAGACCCATTTGGTAGGCAATCCCTGTAAGGCTTTAAACAGATGGGGCTACAAACTGTTAGCTCATGCTGGCTTCACGACCAGCTCCCTGGGGGTGGGTATAATGGTCAGAAACTCATTCTCCTTATCCATAGATTCCACGTGGACGGATGATAGGGGACGATACGTAGGCATGTCAGGGCATTGGCGCACGCAGCGGGCGCGCCAAAGGCAAGCCCGTCTGCGCCCGTCCGTGCCCGACTGGGCCCAGGGGCCAGTACCCCTGCTCCCCCGCCCTCAGCCCGCTGTGGATACACCAGCACTCAGTTGTGGCAGCTGAACAAGCCGCTGGGGCCACAAGGTGCTCAATCGATCATGTCAGAGGATCCGAAGTACAAATGTCCACATTGCCACTTTGAGCTTCTGGCCTCCCCACACCCCTCGGCTGCCGCGGGAAAATCTTTTCACCTACTACTGCTTAACTGTAGAGCTCTACCCAAACACTCAATAGAGATCTCATTGCAGCTGGCAGAGCTTGAACCAGAAGTTTTGTTCCTGACCGAGACGTGGCTCTCCGCAAGTGCAGAGCCCGATATAGTTAGAGCCCTTCCGCCGGGGTATCTAGGCTCGATAGAACGACAGGCTTGGGTGGTGGCATTGCTATTATTTATAAAAATAACATGACCTGCTGTCTCCTTAGTAGCCCAATAGCAGGTTGTGAGAATGCTCTGTTCTCCATTGAACTCTCCCCCTCACTTACACTCTCAGGTCTTCTCATATATCGCCCCCGGGTGCACCAGGCCAATTCTGCAACTCCTCGTTAGAAGCAACCATGGCTTTTGCAAATACTAAGGCAAATTTGACACTCCTAGGAGATCTTAATTTACACTTTGACGACCCTTCCATTGCCATCGCCAGTGAGCTTGTCCAAGACCTTGCCTCCTATCAACTCCAGCAGAAGATCTTCCAACCACCCATCTTAAAGGGCATCTCCTCGACCCTATGTTTTCCAGCCTGGAAGATCTAGAAGGTAAACCTCCGATCCCCCTTCCTTGGTCGGACCATTTCCTTGTTCCCTTTTCCTGGTCCCCCGTTTTTACAGGATCAAACTTTCAGCTGACTCAAACTATGAGCCGCCCCTGGGCCAGACTCTCATTAGAAGAGTGGTCCCATGCATTTGGACAGTCCCCACCTGCCCCGGACCCCAACCTTACTACAGCGTATAGCAGCTTTAATTCATGGATCGATGGTACACTCAATCTAGTACTCCCGAAAAAACTTATACGGAAAAAAGCCGGATCCAATAAAGCAGCATGAATTACCCCTGAACTACGCCTTCTGAAACAGCATTGCAAAAAGTCGGAGAGGCTTTGGAGGAAAGACTTCTCCCACACCAAGAAGCTAGAATACAGAGAAACGTTACAGACGTACAAAGGGGAGATTAAGAAAGCCCAAGCTCCGTACTTTCAGGAAAAGATCGCTCTGGCTGCCAACTCTCCCAGGGAAATTTTCCAGATTACAAAAAATCTACTCAAAGTCCCTGACCCACCGACGATTCCTGACCCCTCCGGTCACCAGTGCAATGATCTTGCACTATTTTTCTCCTCTAAAGTGCAAAATATTCTCAAGCTCCTCCCCGTGAGAGATAATGCTTTCATCACTAACAGTATAGCCTCCAATCGAGTGGAGAATGCCCCCTCGTGGAGACTATTAATCCTTTGACCCTGGATTCCATCCTGCCTATTTTTGCCTCTGTGAAAAGTGGATCGCCCCTCGACCCTTTACCCCTTAATGTGTTGAAAATGGCTGCCTCAATAGTGGCTCCCCCTATTCTGAGGATAATCAATGCCTCCTTCGCCTCGGGCCTGGTCCCTCCCAAGTGGACGAGAGCCATGGTCAAAGCACCCATAAAGAAACCTCACCTGGACCCTAACGACCTAGGCAATTACCGACCTATCTCACTCCTTCCTGGAGTAAGCAAGATGGCGGAAAAGCGTATGAACAACATACTCTCTACCTTTCTAGAGTCCTATGATCTACTACATCCATCTCAGACTGGTTTCTGCCCACGCCAAGGTACCAAAACCTGTTAGGAGTGGTACAGGAATCAAGAAGGATCCTTGACTCAGGAGGCTCAGCCGCGATCATTCTCCTTGACCTGAGCACGGCCTTCGACATGGTGAACCATCAAATTTTGGCCCACCGCCTCAGGGACAAAGGAGTGTCAGGTCAAGCTCTCCCCTGGCTTCAATCCTTCCTGGACGGTAGGTGCTTTCAGGTGTTCGAAGATGATATATCCTCCGATCCCCTACCCTTGCAGTGTGGAGTCCCCCAGGGCTCTTCCTTGAGCCCGACTCTTTTTAACGTGTCTATGGCCCCACTAGCTGACGTTGTTGCCCCTTTTGGAATCCACCTTGTGTTGTATGCTGACGACACGCAGCTAGTCGTAGCACTAAATCAAGCTGGTCAGTCATCCACTGACCTCCTTTCTTATTTGGAGGAAGTGGCCAAATGGAAGAGCCTCTCCCATCTCAAGCTCAATGGCGATAAAACCGAGCTGATGCTGCTCGGCAACCATCCAAGCTCTAGCATCAATGACCTCTGGCCAGTCCGTATGGGACCAGCTTGGGTCTCAAAGCCTGAAACAAAAAGCCTATTCGTATGGCTCAACCAAGACCTCTCCTTCAAAACTCAAGCCAGGAGGACAGTAGTGTCATGCTTCGGCCTGCTTAAAATGCTTCACAAGGTCCTGCCCTTACTTCCCCCTCCAGCTAAAACACTAGTGACACAGGCCCTGATTCTATCTAGGATGGACTACAGCAATGCCCTTTATCTAGGAGCCCCCACCTCGGTGGTTGTTAGGCTCCAGATTGCCCAGAACGAGGAGGCACAATTGCTTACCGGCACCAGCAATCCTTGTTCGGCAAAACCCGCTCTGCCCTCCCTGCACCGGCTCCCTGGGCCGGAGACTGACTGACTGAATTATTTATTAAGCGCACTTTTGCTGAGGCGTCTTGGCACTGTGTGAGGATTAGGATGACCAACTTCCAGTCTAGGATTTATTAAATAGCCAAGTTTTTAAAGCCTTTCTAGGATCTTATTGTTTCCAAACTTTCCAGGCGTAACTCCGTCGGCAGAGAATTCCACAGCTTTGCCGCCTGAAATGAAAAAGCCTTGCCACCCCATCGGGCGTTCTTTATCCTAGGCAGGCAAACCAGACCCAAACTGCCAGATCTTAATGTGCGAGACAGTACATAGTGAGGAAAAAGAGATTTCATATCCTCTGCCCCTCCTCCATTTACAGCTTTGTATACTAGGCATAAAGCCTTAAACTGCACCCTTCGTCGAACAGGAAGCCAATGTAGTAGCCTTATGCCATTGGACATCGGGTGGTGTTTCGGAAGATGCAACTGCACTCTTACAGCACCATTCTGCAATGACTGGACTTTGGAGAGCTGTCTTTCTCCAATTCCAACATACAGTGCATTGCAATAGTCAATACGTGATAGAACCAAGGATCCTTCTACTGTCTTCCCTAATGCAAAAGGTATAAATGGCAGTATTTTTTGGAGGACCTTAATCGTGAAGAAACAGGCCGAGGTGACCTGATTGACTTGAGAGGTGAGTGTCAAATCTTTGTCAATCACGAAACCTAAGTTCTTAACTTTTTGAGCCGGGACGGGACAGATGCCAGCTTCTGGGGGCCACCATAAATTATTCCAAATAGAGGGTTTTTGGCCAAATTCTATCGCCTCAGTTTTCTCTGTGTTGAGCTTTAAAACATTCTTATTCATCCAGCTCTTAACACTTATGAGGCAATTTCGGAAGCGCTCCGCTGTGACTCCAACACTCTGAGTAAGTGACACCACTAACTGAGTGTCATCAGCGTATGACACCAGTTTCAGGCCTTGATCTTTTATCGGTTTTGCCAGTGGGGTCACATACAGATTAAACAATGTGGGGGATAGCGCCGATCCCTGGGGGACTCCACACAGGAGAGAAAAACTCTCCCGATTGAATTCCATCCCAGTAGATTTGTTGTACTCTGGAGTCTAAGAGGGACCTGAGCAAGGTTAGAGCAGTGTCCCTAATACCCACAGCTTTTGAGCCTTTCTAGTAGGACCACATGGTTTACGGTGTCAAAAGCTGCCGATACATCAAGTAGTATTAGGACAGCTCTACCACCTTCGTCCATGGTCCTACGGATTTCCTCCGTTGTCATTATTAGAGCAGATTCCGTAGAGTGTCGTGATCTGAAGCCGTGTTGCGTGGAGTCAAGGATATTGTTAAGATCCACAAACTTCATTAGCTCCTGATTCATAGCTTTCTCCAATATTTTAGATGGCAGAGGGAGACAGGATATAGGACGATAATGCATGGTATCCTGTGGGTCCAGTGAGTCTTTCTTCAAAATAGGTGTTGTTAGAATTGGGGGTCTCTGGTTGGCACAGGTAAGTACTTGTGACAAGCAGGGACCCTCCCCTCGAGTCAGGTCAAGGGACTTACTCCTGAAAATAACCCCTGCTCAACCTCTAGGCGGCATGGTGCGAGCAGACAAGGCTAATCCCCAGAGCGTTTAAGAGTTAAGCATTTGTAACAATACACAGTAACCAGTTGACACACTACAAATGGACACCAGGCTGGCTTTATGTAAAAATATAGTAGGCTTTATATACGATTTATCACAAGCCCCAATAACATTTAAAAAGGTTCCACAATACTAGTGAGCAGCAATCAGTTCTTTGGCAATGCTTGTTTAAAAGGCTGTGCGAGTCGTAGCACTCCTGTGCGACTCGTGTGGTATTAAAAGAAAGGCCTTGGAGAGTCTCACGCGCCTCGCGGACACTTCAGTCCGAGGCGCGGTGCAAAGTACGACGTGTACAAAGATGCTTTGTTAAAATAAAATAAAAAAAAAAAAAAAATTGTTACAAAGGTGGTACGAGTCGTAATTCTCCAGTGCGACTTGTAGGGCATTGACCAGAAATGCTTTACGGAGTCTCACCCGCCTCTCGGACACTTCAATCCGAGGCGCGGCGCACAGTTCGCAGCGTACACTGTACCTTTTAGTTCTTGGAGTTCGAGGCAGACGGTGCGGTGTCGATCCAGACGTCCCACGTCGCATTGCCTTCCTCGTGTGGTGCGAGCTACGGCTCGGG
The DNA here is from genome assembly GCF_964261635.1 of Lissotriton helveticus. Taxonomy (NCBI): domain Eukaryota; kingdom Metazoa; phylum Chordata; class Amphibia; order Caudata; family Salamandridae; genus Lissotriton; species Lissotriton helveticus. The sequence continues at coordinate 6,136,126 of NC_136068.1, forward strand.
GGCTCAGTAGTCACTTTACTCTAAGGGCAGCGATGCGTTGTGGGGGGCAGGCTCTTGGTACAGCGTCCGCTCCGGTACTGGAGAGGGGAAGCGTCTGAGGGCGATGCGAGCAACGGTACGATCCCAAGGTACGAGACGTACCCAGCCGCACTACGCGCCGCAGCTGCTCACTAACAGCGGCAGGGTGCTTTCAGCAGAACGTTGCACAGGGGAAAGCGGGCACAGGGCGAAGTCCGTCTTTGCGGTGTGAGCTACGGCTCGGGGCCAGATGATCGCTGTGCTTGGACCGGACGGGTCCTCTCTTATGTTGCGAGCTATGGCTCGGGTTGGCAGCAGTCACGGTGCTCCGCCCAGGCGGGGCTGGTCCTCACGATGCGAGCTGCGGCACGGCCAGGCAGAAGTCGCGTTGTTCGGCGGGACAAGGGTGCACGGGCTTTGTTTAGAGTGCGTGACGAATTTTCACGGCGCACTCAGCTTTCCTCTGGCAGCGCTGCGGGGACAGGCAGCACACTCAGCAGCTTCTTCTTCAGGGGGTAGAGCCCAATGATTCTGGGGCTCAGTTCAGGGGCAGGCTCACACGCAAGCCCTTGGAGATTTGTTTCAAAGAATGCACAAGTTGAATCAAAAGTCACTTCAGTCTTTCTCCTCTCCTTCTTGCAGCAAGGCACCCACCACAGGCCAGTCTCCCAGGTCAGAGACAGTAGTCCTCCATGCAGCTTTCCCGGGTCCTTCTCTTCGGGCAGAGGTTCTTCTTGGCGTAAACAGGATCTGATTTCTTCGGAGCAGGGCTCCTACCTTTATACTCAAAATCCTTTGTTCTTTCAGGCCAGGGGGGGCTTTGCCTAATCCAGTCCAGTCCCTGAGCACTTTGTTTTGGAGACTCTGGCTTTTCTTTCAGGTAGCAGGGCAGGGACATCAGACGCTCTGCAGGAGGTGGAGCCAGCATTGTGGTGACAAGTACAGTCCAGGAGTACTCTGTTGACAGTCTTTCCCTCTCTCTTCACAAGGTGCAGGGCAGAGTCATCAGTCGCTCCCCAGGGGGCGGAGCCAGCATTGAGGTGGCAGAGCACAGCCCTATTCAGAGTCAATGGGCACTCCTCCCACCCATCCTGGTGTAATCTCTCTATTCACCACCTGGCAGCCCAGACTATCTCCTGGAATTCCCCAGCCCTGTCACCCACAGAAACCAGACAGCAGATACACATAAGAGCAGAGGCGGGCTGAAATGGTTAGGCAAGCAAACACCAGCTTTCTAAAAGTGGTATTTGCAAACACAGGATATTAAAATAAACTTTACTAAAAGAAGTATTTTATTATTCTAATTTCAGGCATACCAAACCTGACTTTCTACCATGTTCACTGAGCCTGCTGGGATTATAGAGTGTAATAATTCCATCAGCCCATTCTGGCCTATGAGAACAGGTAGCTTTCCAATAGTGAAAACAAAAATGGCTGTAATTCACTATTAGGACATGCCACACACATCAGGGCTTGTCCTACTTATGCTTACAATGCACCCTGCCCTTGGGCCTACCATAGGGGTGACTAATATGAAGAAAAGGGAGGGTTTAGGGACTGGGAAGTAGGTGCACTTGCCCAGCCAGCATGACAGTACCAGACTGCACGCAGGTTCTGCAATGGCAGACCCTAGACACATTTTAAGGCTGCTTCTGTGGGTGGCGCAACCAGCGCTGCAGGCCCACTAGCAGCATTTAGATTACACACCCTGGGCACTCCTGGTGCACTTTACTGGGGTCTGATACTAAACCAAATAAGCCAATCATGGAATCCAATCAATACATATTATTATTATTATTATTATTATTAATAGAGATTTGTCAAGCGCTACTAAACCCGTAGGCGTCAAGGCGCTGGAGGATGGTACACGAAAAGCTCAGGAGTCACCAGGGGAAAAGTTACAGGTATGCTTCTTGAAATAACCAAGTCTTGAGAGCTTTACGGAACAGGGTATGGGAGGGAATCATACATTTTATACAGGGAGCACTTGCACTGTGGCACTGATTGGCAGCGGCACAGTGCCCTGAGCAGCTAACACCAGCAAAACACATGAGGCAACAGCAACAAAAAGTGGAAGGGAGACTCACGCCAATGGTGCCAGGTCTAACAGGTGTGATACAGGCCTTTTTCCATCTCTGAGGGAGGACTCCGGATCTTATCATCTCATTGAAGACAGGAGTCAGAGAAGCACTTATTACTTCAGAGGCCTAATGGAGTATATAGGGGGGATGGGTCAAGGGGGAACCTGACTTAGTTTGAGTTAGCAGGTTAGTGATCTGTTTTTCGTTGAGGAAAGAAAATTGGGACAGATAGTTCAGGGTTGAAGAGGTCTCAATTAATTCCCTGTTGTCATTTTGCACATTTACCGGCAAGTTTTGAAGTTCATTGTAAACTGCTTGGATCTTTTGCTGAAAAAACAGAGCCAGTTTGTCAACAAAATGTTGGTCTGGGACAAACGTTGTGTCATGAGGACACTTAGTTAAGATTGATACTGTTGGAGAGAATCCACTTTAAAACTTTATGCATAGTCCACAAATCCCTGGGAGGTAACGGACCTCCCATCCTCAAACATATGAGTCGCCCGTACCAAACCTGCAGAAATCTTCGTTTCAACTCGCTTAATCTGGTAGAAGTGTCCAGAATTAAGAGAGTGAGAAGCGGGGGCAGGCTTTTTTCACACAATGCCGCCAAACTTTGGAACGCACTCCCACTTTCCCTCCGTAGGGAACCTTCCCACTCCATCTTCCGGAAACATTTGAAAACCTGGGGCCTCAGTTATGAAAAGTGACGCATCGCTGCGTGAAAACAGCGATGCGTCACTTTTCACTGCGCCCTCCTTGCGACACCAATGATGCATCATATTTACAGTATGACGCATCATTGCGCAAGGAGTTACAGCTACATCAGTATTTCTGACGTATCAGTATGGCGCAAAAGTGACGCATTGCTGGAGTGTGTCACAAAAGTGACGCAACTCCAGCAATGTGTCCTTTCACATGGGGCAAGCACCATGTGAAAGGGCTTGCGTCAGTCTTATGCCTGCGGTGAGGCAGGCGTAAGAAATTGACGCATTTGTGTCCTAGAAGTGACGCAGTGAAATCACATAGATTTCACTGCATCACTTCTACGACCCTTTCTTGGGTCACAATGCCCCCCCCTTGCATACATTATACCTGGCGCATGTATAATGTGGCGCAGGGGTTTACAAAGTGACGCATCTACCTAGATGCGTCACTTTGTAAATATGGCGCAACAAGGCAAATTTTTTACCCCACTGGTGCGTCACAAAAAGTGACGCACCGGCGGCGTAAAAGTGACGCACAGCCTCATAAATGAGGCCCCTGGCTTTTTACATAAGTCTGGACCCTCCCTTTGGACCACCCACCCAGCACTGGGATGCATCCGAGTAGCCATGCGCTTTATAAAAAACAATTTAATTTCATTCATTCATATCATTGGAAAGGGAGATATTGACGCTTATGTCCATTTATGTGCCTCCTGGCCTACAGAACAGAACATTTAAAGACCAAGGTGCAATCCTTCTCTCACTCCCGGAGGGTCTTCTCGGCCATAGGGGGTGACTTCAATGCGGTGGTATTAGGCGCTCTAGAGCGCCCCCCACCGCGCGAGATCGGGCCTTCTCACAGATGGCTGCCTCGTTTTCTTGAGGCAACGGGGTTAGTGATGGGTGGAGGACGCTCAACCCAGAACGAATCCAACACACCTTCCTTTCTGGGGCACACCAGAGCCTTTCTTGTATAAATTAACTCTTAGTTCGAGCATCTCAAGTTACTAATATTCAGGAGATCAAACGCCTAACAAGGGGAATCTCTGATCACTCCCCACTATGGGTACACATAGTCTTGGATTGTACAAGAGTGGGGAGGATTGCACCCATCAACCCCTGGTATTTCCGCGTCCCAGGAGTCCGGAAAGCATTACTCCAAGCTAAAGATCACTATTTTCAGGAAAACGAGGGAACGGTGGACTCGGCTCAGACCCTTTGGGAAGCATTCAATTCAGTAATACGAGGGGAAGCACGGTCCCGAAGTGCAGGCATGTAAAAAGATAGGTAGAAAGAAATGATAGATGTTGAAGAGGATGACCTCCGGTTGGAAGGGGAGCTAATCAGGCACTCCACACACTACAACTCAAACAGGAAGAGTGTAAAACACTGGCCACTGATAGGGCTAAACTCCCGGGGAGAGAAAAGCTGGGCAGAATATATGACCTTGAGGATAAGGCCAGGAAATTGATAGCATGGCTCGACAATAACAAGTGGGCTGGCAGAATAGTCCCGGAGTTGCGGGGTGCTGACAACACATCGATATCTGACCCGCAGGACGTAGCTGATGACTTTGTCAACTATTACCAGGAGGTATATCGTACTAGCGGGGTATACACTGAGGAGGACTCCCAGTCGCTGATACGAGACATTGCACTTGCCACACTGACAGAAGAGAATCGCCACTTTCTGGAAAGTGAATTCTCCAATGGCAAAAAACACAAGCCATCAGGTCACTGCACTCAGGCAAGGCCCTTTGACCCAACGGTATACCTATCGAGGTGTACAAGCTTACACCTGATAAACTTGCCCCGTACCTCCGAGCTATGTTTGTGGAGAGCAGCGAGCTGGGAGTGCTACCAGACGATCAGAGAGTGGCCACCATAATTGCCATCCATAAGGAGGGCATAGCAAAGGCTGACTGTGCCTCCGACAGGCCTATCTCCCTGCTCAATGCAGAACATAAAATCCTAGCTAAGCTCCTGGTGAATCGCCTAGTAAAGGTGATCGGTGGCCTGGTTCATTCCGACCAGTTGGGCTTCATGCAGCATCGAAACACCTCACTAAATCTGCGGAGAACACACAGTGAGTTGGAGAGAGTAGCTACGATCCAAGAGGCAGCTATAATGTCCCTAGATGCGACAATGGCATTCGATACTCTTGAATGGTCATATCTCTTTGCAGTCCTTGCTAAACTGGGGTTCGGACCGAGTTTTGTTCAATGGGTCAAGCTCCTATATTCAGACCCTCTGGCCCAGGTCGTAGTTAATAACAAGATTTTCAACGGTATTTAAATTGAGTCGGGGACCCGTCAAGGATGTCCCCTCTCACCTCTGCTATTCACACTATCCTTGGAGCCTCTGGCCTCTTAGATCCGTAGGGACCCCATTATACGAGGTGTGCATTGGTCCCCCGATTGGGAGGACCGCATTTCACTCTACGCAGATGACATTCTGCTCCACCTGGCCTCCCCGAAAGTATCGCTCATAGCGATCTTGGACATTCTGTCCGTCTTTGGAATATACGGTGGGTTTTCCATTAATTGGGGCAAATTTCTCATTTACATTTCAAAAGGGGATCCACCCAGGGGCTGTCCGATTCAAATCAATACGAAGGGCTTCAAGTATCGAGGTATATTTATCTCTCTGGACCATACACTCTGTTTTAATCGTAATCTTCTCCCTCCCTTCAATGACTGAAACGAGATATATCAAGCAGGAAGACGCTTCCACTGTCACTGCTGGGTGAGGCGGCCCTTTTTAGGTCTCCTGGCGTTTAACAGCGCGTCAGCGCTGTGTCCGCCAGGAGATCTTTTGTCAGTGACTATGCTTCCCAGGAGACAGGGCTGGCCGCGCGCATTGCCTCTTCAAGGAGGCTATTTGAGCGGGGCACGCGCTCGCGAACGCGCTCAGCTGCTGTCTCCCGGGAAGCTCTTTCACCAAACACGCATGCGCATACACAGACGCATACACAGACACACACACACACACACAAGCGCCCATGCACGCACGCACCCACACATACAGAGAACCTACCCCCGCTGTTGCATACACACACGCGTGCACACACACAACCACAAATGCACCCCCCCGCCCCCACTTACCGCCACTCCGGACTTCAGCCGCCACCGCTCCTCTCCTGGGCAGGCACTCCGTGGGCGCGGCTTCCAGCAGGAAACGGAAGTCCCGCCCCACGGTAGTTTTCCTCACGCGCACACGACCAGCTGGGGAGTACAGGAGCAGGTTCGCTGAGATGAAGTGCGGCCAATATCTGCTGGTGGTAGGTCATATGTTGGGAATGGATCAGAACCAGTGTTCTTCACCTCCACGTTAGGTAATGTAATCCATGCAGCCTTTCTCGAACTGCGCTAAAACAGAAGTCAGATAATGTGCCCATCCATTTTCCGTATTATCATCGTTTTACTCCGTGAAGAGGCCCTCATCAGGGGCGTAACACAGGCCCCCGCAGCCCCCGCGTTGCAGGGGGGCCCCGGCCCCAAATCCCCTGCCCCGGGGCCCCCAGCCTCTGGGGGCCCCCCAGCCTCTTAATAAATTAAATGGTGTACACAGCACGCAGGCGCAGCCTTTGCCCCGGCCAGGCCTCAGAGGTTCGTTCTACATTAATTAAATGGTGCGCAACTGCTGCGCAAGCGCGTCCCCGGCCAGGCCTCTCTGGAGCCGGGACTGCTACACCAGAGAGCTCTTCCGATTCCAGGAAGTGGGGTGAGGGGTCAAGGGATAACTGTCTGAGGACCCCTGTTCCGAGGACGGGTGTGAACTGTGAGCTGTACTCACCAGATTGGACTCGGACCCTCCGGACCCTCACCCTCAGAGTCGAGGGATGCTCTGTGCAGGCCTCTGAGGGTCTCAATCTGCGGACATCACCAGCTACCGAGCCGAGCCCCAGAGAAGGCGAGTGAGGTGTGAGAGACACCCTGCCCTCACGGCACCAGAGGAGACGGTTAGTGAGCTGTGAGGGGCCCCTTGCCCTCTCCCTCCTTCCCCGGGTCACTCACTCTTCATCCTCTGCCCTCCCCAACCCAAACTTCATTCTCTGCTCGCCCCTTCCTCCACCCCACTCTTCCACCTCCTCTCCCTCACACCACTTCTTTCAAAGTTGCCGTTTTCTTTTGAAATGTTTTGCACTGTTAGTGTGTAAGTGAAGCATATGTTTCCATACACGGGTGTGCTGCAAAAACACGGACTGACTGCCGCCTCGCCCTTCATCCTCTCCTGCTGTGCACCAGCAAGAGCGTCACTGGCATCACTAGCGTCACTGGGGTCAAGTCACAAGATGCCTTCCGCTGGAGTCATCAAAAGTAAACATGATTTAAGTAATTATACACAGCTGGTCAGAAGAAGCAAAGGACACCAGACGATCTGTTCCTATTGTGAAGCGCTCTGTCACCTTCGGGTAAAGTCCGCGCTATATAAAAATGCATAAATAAATAAATAAATCTGCCGTTCCTAAAGCCCCCTCCCCCCCGCCCCCCTCCCGCTGCAGACAAGCAGCCAAAGGCCTCTGTTGGTCCTTTTCACAGTTTCTTCTTCACAGAGCCCTGGTTCCAGCCCCTGAAGTCACAATGCAGAATGACGCCCCCCCCCCCTCCTGAATGTGATAAGGGACTCGAGTCACCAATGTTTCACAAACACACATCGGCTTTGAGCTGAATGGGGCCCTTGAAGGCACCCCCTCTCTGCACCGAAGGAGTTACAGGGACTTGTGTGAACCCTCTGGTCTACCAACCACTCTACACACCGCCATCCACCCTTTCCCTTCTCCTCCACTATCCTCGAAAGCATCAACCCTCCGCTGCACAATATTTGGGACTTTTGATAGTGTTGGTTCATCCCTGGGTGTTTGACAACTTCTGTTTGTTTCCTGGTACTTGATAGTAACAGACGATCTCTGGGTGTCTGACCGTGTCTGTCTATGTGTATTTGGTACTGACGGTTTATCTCTGGATGGCTGACCGTGTCTGTTTTTCTATGGGTAGTTATTAGTGATGGTTTATCTCTGGGTGTCTGACAGTGTCTGTCTATGTGAATTTGATAGTGACGGTTCATCTCTGTGTCTGACAGTGTCTATTTGTCTATGTGTATTAGATAGTGATGGTTTATCTCTGAGTAATTTACAGTGTCTGTCTATGGTTAGTTGACAGTGTTGCTTCGTCTCTTGGTGTCTGACAGTGTCTGTTTGTCTATAGTTAGTTGACAGTGTTGGTTCGTCTCTGGGTGTCTGACTGTGTCTGTTTGTCTATGGTTAGTTGACAGTGTTGGTTCGTCTCTGGGTGTCTGACAGTGTCTGTCTATGGTTAGTTGACAGTGTTGGTTCGTCTCTGGGTGTCTGACAGTGTCTGTTTGTCTATGGTTAGTTGACAGTGTTGGTTGTTCTCTGGGTGTCTCTGATAGTGTCTGTTTGTCTATGGTTAGTTGACAGTGTTGGTTGTTCTCTGGGTGTCTCTCTGATAGTGTCCGTTTGTCTATGGTTTGTTGACAGTGTTGGTTCGTCTCTGTGTCTGACAGTGTCTGATTGTCTATGGATAGTTGACAGTGTTGGTTCGTCTCTGGGTGTCTGACAGTGTCTGTTTGTCTATGGTTAGTTGACAGTGTTGGTTCGTCTCTGGGTGTCTGACAGTGTCTGTTTGTCTATGGTTAGTTGACAGTGTTGGTTCGTCTCTGGGTGTCTGACAGTGTCTGTTTGTCTATGGTTAGTTGACAGCGTTGGTTCGTCTCTGGGTGTCTGACAGTGTCTGTTTGTCTATGTGTATTAGATAGTGATGGTTTATCTCTGAGTAATTTACAGTGTCTGTCTATGGTTAGTTGACAGTGTTGCTTCGTCTCTTGGTGTCTGACAGTGTCTGTTTGTCTATGGTTAGTTGACAGTGTTGGTTCGTCTCTGGGTGTCTGACTGTGTCTGTTTGTCTATGGTTAGTTGACAGTGTTGGTTCGTCTCTGGGTGTCAGACAGTGTCTGTCTATGGTTAGTTGACAGTGTTGCTTCGTCTCTTGGTGTCTGACAGTGTCTGTTTGTCTATGGTTAGTTGACAGTGTTGGTTCGTCTCTGGGTGTCTGACTGCGTCTGTTTGTCTATGGTTAGTTGACAGTGTTGGTTCGTCTCTGGGTGTCTGACAGTGTCTGTTTGTCTATGGATAGTTGACAGTGTTGGTTCGTCTCTGGGTGTCTGACAGTGTCTGATTGTCCATGGTTAGTTGACAGTGTTGGTTCGTCTCTGGGTGTCTGACAGTGTCTGTTTGTCTATGTGTATTAGATAGTGATGGTTTATCTCTGAGTAATACAGTGTCTGTCTATGGTTATTTGACAGTGTTGCTTCGTCTCTTGGTGTCTGACAGTGTCTGTCTATGGTTAGTTGACAGTGTTGGTTCGTCTCTGGGTGTCTGACAGTGTCTGTTTGTCTATGGTTAGTTGGCAGTGTTGGTTGTTCTCTGGGTGTCTCTGATAGTGTCTGTTTGTCTATGGTTAGTTGACAGTGTTGGTTGTTCTCTGGGTGTCTCTGATAGTGTCCGTTTGTCTATGGTTTGTTGACAGTGTTGGTTCGTCTCTGTGTCTGACAGTGTCTGATTGTCTTTGCTGAAGTAGATTGTAAAGTTCTTTCAGGAACATCCTCTTGCATTACGACATTGCAGGCAGCAGGCCATGCAGGAGATGGTAGGGAAGTCACGTGACACAAATCATCTTTATACAACAATTCAGAGTTTGATAACAAATTAATGTAACACATTGTAATATACAATGCCAATAGCTCAAACTTTAATACTGGGAGACCTATTGCATTGTAAATGCTTGTTAGGTCTCGGCTAAAGACGCGCGGAAGCGCGTCTCCGCCGAGATCTTATGTTAGGGAGTGTGCTCCCCAGGAGACAGTTTGGGGCGCGCGCATCCCTGGAGCCGATTTGAAACGGGAACGCGCGCTGTGGCCAGGCGCTGTCTCCTGGGAAGCGCAAGCACCACACACGCATGCGCATACACACACAAGCGCCCATGCACGCACGCACATACATACATACATACATACAGAGACACACCCCCCCTGACACATACGCGCGCACACACACAAGTGCACCGAGGCCCCCCCTCCCCCGCCGTCACCGTCGCCATCGCATACACACACGAGCATACACGCACACACACACAAGTGCACCAAGCCCCCCCAGCCTTTTGAAACTTACCTGGGCAATGTCGGGGACTCTTCTCTCAGCACGCGGCGCCCAACCTCCTGCTAGCGCGGCCCCGGGTCTCCACACCGCTCACAGGAGCCCCGGGCCGCGAGACGCATCGACTCCGCCTGCCTCCTTTTCCGGTCTGGACGTGGCCCCGCCCCCGTCACAGGCGACCGTGCCTGACTTCCGGGGCGGCCTCCGTGTATTCCGTCCGTGGATTCTTTCCGTCTTCTGTTTTTCTTGTTTATTGTCTAACGGGAAGCCATTGCACACGAGACGTCCCCAATTCGGTGGCAACAGTAACATCCTCGACCCAGCTGTGTGGACGCGGCAACCATTTTGAAACAATATGGCTCTCTGTCAGTGTTATTATCACACAAAGAGATATTTAGGCAATATATGTTTTAATCGTGTTATCCTTTCTTATGTGGCATCGTTTTACACCCCTAGGACAAGAGCAAAGGTAGCAGCCACGTTTTAAGGGAACATTTACGCTACCCAAGAAAGGGGTAACTGCTTCGAGCCCGGCAAGCAGAGATGCGAGCAGATATCGGGAGTGCGTGAGACAGCATCACCCCTCCGCCCTCTGGTCCCGCCGGCTCTCGCGTGCTCCGGTACATAAGTTTCAATTTTGAGAGCCTTTGCCTGGAAATGCATGGAGACCGTCACCCTCTCTGCTGCCCTATCTAGTGCCTCCGTTCATAGAGCGACTGCAAGCAGGTTGCTTCAGGTTTGGCAGCGCGCACCCCCCCCCCCTATTTTCCCCCGATCGGCTCTGCTGAGCCAGCTTGTTGTCTACACTGGGATCACCGGGCAGATGCAATTGCATTTTCGCTGCAAAGCTGAAAATCTCCACGCTCTTTCTAGCAGTTGCTCCTAAGCGATAACTGCGCGCACCAAGAGCACTGAAGTCTCCTGCCACGGCGCCTTCAAAAAAAGTGGTTAATTGAGTCTAAGTGCATGCTGTGGTGGTTTATGAGTGTTTTTGTAATACTGTGTGAGTGGATTGCTGTAAAGTGACGGTTCTCTTGTTGAAAGTAATATACAGGAGACGTCGTTGAAGTCTTTAAGTGGGTTTATTAAGATAAACCAAAACACATCACAGGAGCACATCCACACCCGGTAAACTCCAACTGTAGAAGTGACAAACTCACAGTTGAAGCTTACAGGTAATCATTGCCACGAGAGACGCGTCTCTTGAAAGATAACATTCTTCAAGAGATGCGCGTGATAATATACATCATGAGAAACTATGCACGTGATAAACATTTACTTAAATTCTACGAACTCTACATCTCCTCTCTCCTTATCAAATAAAGAAATTGAAAGAAAACTTAACTACTAGAAATGAAACTTAACAAAAATAATAATCTCTAAAGCGAGTGGGAAAAGAGCAGTTTCTATGAGTTCTAGATGCATTATCAGAAGTTTGGCAAGCAGTACTATCATTTTCAACATCGTCAGTAAGAGTAAGTGACATTTCAATGGGAGGTGAAGTTTCCTCATCAGAAACTGGAGTAACTTGAGAATAAGAAGAAATGTCACTAGGAGTTGGACATTCTAATTGTGGTAAATCAAGAAAAGACCCAGAATGACTTTCATTTTCACTCTTGGTTCTGAGGATGCTCTTGGCTTGGTCAGAAGTTAACTTGACAAGTGAACGTTTATTACGCCACCCTCTCTTATCTAAAAATAAAGAACCTTTGGACACTTTAAGTACTTGAGTAGGGAGTGAAAATTTAGAAAGGCCTTTTTTAATTCTATCTACAGACTTAAACATGACCCAATCACCTACTGCAAAAATTTCAGGGTTAGAGACAACTTTGGCATTAAAATTCCGTGTTTGTACTGCTTGTTGTTTCTCAACATTATTCTTAAGTTTTGTTCTGTCAGAACATGCTAAACAAACAGTTTTCTCTGGAATCAGATTTTTAATCCAGGAAGGACAAACAGTATCATGTGGGCTTCTTTTCTTAAGTAATCTGAAAGGTGATAAGCCTGTGGTGGAGTGTGGTGTAATTAGGTATGCCCAAACTTTCTCTCTTAGAAAAATTTCTACATTTTCTTTACATGAATAAGCAGTCTGAATGCCCTCTTTTAAAAATCGATTCATTCGTTCAATTAAACCATTTGATGTAGGAGAATATAGGGCTACTCTCAAGTGTTTTATGTCAAATTTCTTGAAAAATTCCTCTATGACGTTAGAACAAAAATGCGAACCATTGTCGCTAACAATTTCTTTGGGAGGTCCTTCCATCCTAAAAATCCTTTGTAAAAATCTTATAGCTGAAGCAGAATCAGGGTTAGTACAAAAATCAAAATCAAACCATTTGGAGTAATAGTCTATAACAGAGACAATGTAACGTTGATTTTGAGGCAAAATTTCAAAGGGTCCTGAAAAATCAATGGCTAGCTTGAACCAGGGGTCATCAGGAATAGGAACATTATGTAAAGATACATTTCGTAACTTCCAGTGCTTATCAGAAGCTAAACAAATGCTACAGGTATCAATCCAATCATTTACATTCTTTTCCATAGCTGGCCACCAAAAATGCTCTTTTAATTTGCGTGAGGTACCACCTACCCCTAGATGACCTTGATGCGCAGTGAAAAATAATTTTTTGCGCAAAATTAAAGGTGGAATGCAACGGTCATCTCTAAAAATTATTCCATTAACAATTGTTAATTCTTCAGAAACCTGTGCAAAGGATTTTAAAGGGGCGGGAAGAGAACGAATTTTGGGCCAGCCTGAGATTATAAGGTTTTTTACTGCCATAAGAGTTTCATCTTCAGTGTAGCATTTGAACCAATCCTCTTCAGAAATAGAAAGAGGAGAGAGAATTAAGTCCTCTAAGGAGGCAACAACGCACTCAATATCATTTCCAAGTACGTCATTATTATTTTCTAATGGCAATCTAGAGAGAGCATCAGCTCTCATATTTCTGCCTCCAGCAATGTGGTGAATGCTGAAATTGAAGTCATTTAATTTTGAAAGGATTCTAACTAACCTTGAAGAGGCTTTGCCAGTGCCATTCCCATTTAGAAGATGTATTAAAGGTTTGTGGTCAGTGTATAATAAAAATTGAGAGCCCCAAATGTAAATCTTAAACTTTTCTACAGCCCATACACAACCTAGGGCTTCTCTTTCAATGGTGCTGTAATTGTATTCCGCACTGCTGAGTGATTTTGACGCAAAACCAATGGTATGTTCTACTGAACCTTTCCATTGACAAAGGACAGCACCAAGGCCTTTTTGACTTGCGTCTACAAAAATGCCACATTTGAGACCTGGTGTAAAGGATGAAAGAGCTGGAGAATTTATGATGACCTTTTTGATGTTATTAAAGGCCAAATCTGCTTCATCATTCCACAAAAATGAAACATCCTTTTTCATTAAAATTCTAAGAGGCTGAACCAATTGAGAATAATTCATCACAAATCTCGAATAATATTCGGTGAGACCAAGAAAGGATCTCAAATTATCTTTGTTGTTTGGAATGGGTACATCTTGAATGGCCTGAGTAAGGGAAAGTTTAGGTTTGATACCTATGGTAGAGATGGAATGACCTAAATAGTCTAATTCTTCAACAAAAAACTTGCACTTTTTTGTACCAAGGGTGATACCAACATCCCTGAAGCGAGATAAAACAACATATAAGTCTTTAACATGTTCATCAACATTTTTGGAATGAATTAAAACATCATCTTGATATGCTTGTACATTCTTAATATTGCATAAAACGCTGTTCATAAATTTTTGAAAAACACTTGCGGCACTTGCTAAACCAAAGGGGAGTCTTAGATATTTAAAGGCTCCAAAAGGAGTAATAAATGTGGTAAGTTCAGATGAACATTTGGTTAAGGGAATTTGGTGGTATGCACTCCTTAAGTCTAAAAGCGTAAACAATTTAGAATCAGCAAGTCCAGTGAGAAGTTCTTGAATTTTGGGTAATGGATAACAGTCAATCAAAATATTTTGATTTAATGATCGAAGGTCGGTACACAAACGAATGCTGGAATCTTTTTTTTTAACAACTACGATCGGACTGACCCATAAAGATGAGTCAACAGCTTCAATTATTTTCTCATCAACCATCTTCAAAATTACCTTTTTCAAATCATCTCTTACATTAAGAGGAACATTCCTCAATTTGTGTATGACAGGAATAGCATTGGGTTTAAGGCGAATGTGATGTTCATAGTTTTTAATCTTACCAACTGAATCATTGAAGACTTCTGGAAAATCTGAAATGATTTTGTTAATTATTCCTACATCAATGAAATTAACGAAGGATACATCACATTGTTCATTTATCTGAACGGGGCAATCAGAACCAGGGACTAGCTTGAGACCCATTTTGGCAAGATCTTGCCATCCAACAATGCATTTTCCATTAGTAGCAACATATACTTTTGTATATATTTTTCTACCTAAACAAATTATGCTAGTAATGAAATATCCCCACATTTCAATGCTTTTTCCAGCATATGCTCTTGGTATGATATCCAATGGTTCAAGGGCAATCTTGGAAGACCAGTGAGTATTGAATAGTAATTCAGAGATAATGGTCACGGGGGCACCGGAATCTGCCATCATGTCAATTGTTAAATGATCAACAATTACCTGGCAAGTTGGATCTTTTGCGTGTGCCAGACCATTGGAATCAACCATGCAAATAGAAACTGAATGAATAGAAAGAATTTCTTTTTCAATTAAGTTTCTATTGGGAGTAACAATTTCAACAGTGTTAATAGTGGTATTTTTCATTTCAGTGTTAATAAATTCGACATCATCAGAGTTTTCACCTGTAATGTAAGAAATATTATTAATCTGAGAACTCTTACGATTACGACAAACGGTTTGAAAATGCCCTATTTTTTGACAAAAAGTGCACTTTTTTCCTTGAGCTGGACAAATTGGGCTGTTACTTAAGTGTGTTTTCGAACCACAACGAAAACAAAAGGCATTTGTTCTTCTTTGAAAAGGTTTCTGAAAGGGCTTATTTCTAGTATATAAAGCATTAATATTTGTATCAGGTTGAATGAGAGAAGAAGTTTCAGTAATGCATTTTGACGATACAATGGACCTTTCAATACCTTTAGCTATTTCTAATACTTCAGATAAGGAAGGGTCTCTACAACTCAATATTCTTTCTTGAATTTTCTTGTGACAGCAATTATACACGAATTGATCTCTCAATGCAGTTTCAAGGTAAGTTCCGAAACTGCACTCAGCAGCAAGGTTTCTTAAAGCAGATATGAATTCTTCAATAGATTCATCTTGTTCCTGACGTCTTTTCATGAAATTAAAACGTTCGAGTATGACACTAGGTAGTTCAAGGAATTTTCTTTTCAATTTTAAAACTGCAGCAGAATATTCATTAATGTCACCTCCACCACTAGAGGATGGAAGAGGGTTGGGAAGATTGTTGAAGATTTGTCTGCCCTCTTTACCTAAGTTGCTGTAAAGTATTGCCAATTTCCTTTTAGGAGAGTATTCATCAGCTCCTATGGCAATTAAATAACTTTCAAAGTTTTGAAACCAATGTCTCCAAGGTTCTTTAGGTTTCCCAGGTACTGGTAAAAAATAATTTAATGTAACTATTTGCTGGCTCGTGGCCATTTCGCTTATTGCAATGTAATGTTGAAAAGACAAAATTTGTAAAATTAAAATTTACTGAAAGTTGTTTAAATATTCCTTTAGAATCCTCAAAAAGAGGTAAAATTCAATATATTTCTTTAAAAACCGCTCACCGTAAATCCTTTAAATGAGTAAACGCGGTTGTTTCCCTTCTGATCTCTCCGATCGGTAACTGGTTGTTATGGTAACGTGGAAACAAATTAAAATGGCCTCCAAGCGTAACCACGCTCCTACGCATGCGTGATGACGTGTTAGGAACGAGATGATGATCTCGTTAACGTCATGAGTGACGCGCAGCAGGGTCCGTCAACAATTGTAGAAATGCATAAAATTATGCAAAATTGCGAGGAGACGGCCAATCGGCGGCGGATTTTTCCGTAGTGAAGCTTGTGGAGGTCTTAGAGTCGGCGGTGAGGGTAGTGGGATCGTGCAAGGTAGGTGATGTGCTTTTTCTTTGGTGAAATGGAGGTCCTCGTCGCCAAATGTAAAGTGACGGTTCTCTTGTTGAAAGTAATATACAGGAGACGTCGTTGAAGTCTTTAAGTGGGTTTATTAAGATAAACCAAAACACATCACAGGAGCACATCCACACCCGGTAAACTCCAACTGTAGAAGTGACAAACTCACAGTTGAAGCTTACAGGTAATCATTGCCACGAGAGACGCGTCTCTTGAAAGATAACATTCTTCAAGAGATGCGCGTGATAATATACATCATGAGAAACTATGCACGTGATAAACATTTACTTAAATTCTACGAACTCTACAATTGCGCATGAAGCAGCGGGGTGTAATGTTTTTGTGAGCATATGTGTTGGATGCAAAAGTGAATTTGGAGTAGTCAGGAGCAGGTTGGGGCGTGCGTGTGTGTGTGGATAGGTGTATGCGTGCATCGCGTGTCTGAGGCGGGTGTAAGTTTGCCCTTGTGTGCGCTTTTGCTCGTGTGTGTTTTTGCAATGTGGCCAGACCTGGACTCAAGTGGGTGTTTTGACAGTGAGATGATTGGTTAGCATGTGTGCTTTTGTGTGTGTGTGGGTGGGAGTGCGTTGTATTCCTTGCACTAGGAGGGCAGATGACGTCGCTGTGTGTGCATGGGACTGCTTTCTCTGGCCGCGTTGTTCAGGCAGAGGCTCGGTTTCTTTCATTCACGTGAGGCTGACGCTGGAATAACACAGATAATGGGTTTAGCTCTTTCATCTCGCAAAGCAGATGTGCGGGTCCCTGCACCTGCTGACGGGGTTGAAGTCTCTGCTTTGTCCTGCTGCTCACACACACACTCTTGTCCCCCGCCTCGGGAGACAGCCCATCTGGTGGGGACTGCCGGCTCTCTTTTGGGGTGTGCAGCCGGAGAGTGCCACCCCCAACCAGCATTGTCTGCCTCCACTCCTCGTGCTCCACGTGGGACCCACGTCCTCGAGCATGGATTAAAGGGACGGCGTCGCATTTAACTTGCTGCTCTAAAGGTAAAAAGATATTGGAGAGGAACAGCAGGAAACACTGGTTTTCAGGCTCAATGCACTGCTGTTCTGGCAGATAAGTGAAGCATTGCGCAGGGTGGGGATGTGCTGCCCAGGAGCGCACAAGTTTTAGTCGAGGCTGCCGAGATTAGAAGACAGGTCTGCTTGTTCCTACGTCAGCAACAAAGTCACTCAAGAGAGGCACGGAGTGCATGTCTAGGTGAATACGTGCTCTTGTGCCTACGGGCCGGATGTACTTTATTTTTTATTTTTTACAGTTTTATATAGCGCGAACTTGAGCCAAAGGTTTCAGAGCGCTTTACATGAGCACCAGTTGCGTGACAGTCGGACACATTAACTTCTAGGCCGGGGACGGGGAGATGAAGTGATTTGCCCAGAATCACAGGATGCTTGAGTCTCCCATCAGCCTTGAGCCTGGGCCCCAGCTTCAAAGTCGTCTGTTCTAGCTGTTAAGCCACATCCTTTCCCCTCCGAATATCCTGTCACAAAAATTGCGGAGCACTATAGTTGGAGGCTATCACAGGGATGGTGGCCTGGTCGGAAAAGCAGAACACCATGTCTGTTATTGACTTGCAGTAGAGTAGACTTGTTTTACTGCAGTCTGATGTACTTAAAAGAAAGAGGACTGCGTTTAAAATGAAAAGTTTACTTTTTGTTTGTTTCTTTAGTAGTTTTGTGGACCACTGCCTACCCTTTAATAGTTTTTTATAGCCCCCCTCCCCTTGCTGCCTCCCTCACCTACTCTTAAAAAAGCTTTTGCACGTTATTATTTTTTTATTTACTTACCTATCCAACTTGGAGCGCTAAATAAGACAAAAGGTGCCGGCATAATTTACAGGACCATGCGTGTGTGGTGCACATGCCTACAAAACCACGTTTCAGTTGCATCATAGGCTATTTTGTATTCCTTTTTTTTGCCATGCTGCACAGCATGGCCAAAACCATTCACAATCCAAGAAGTCCCAGAGTTAAGATCTAGTGGCTTGGCCGCCAATGCTTCTTTCATCTCGTTATAGATAGAGACATAGCCATTTCACTAGCGCGGTACATTTTATCTTCATAAACCTGCTTTTGAAGGTCAATTGCCATATTCTTTGTACTCTAAATTATAGACTGTGTATTTTGGAAGGAATGAAAACTGATAATCATTGTCTAATGCAGATTTTTACTTATAAAGCCACAAAACAATTTAAGAAGAAGAAGGAAACAGCTTGCAAATGAAAAATATTAAATTATACATGCTGTCATTTTTTTTCCTTAGGAGATCAGGCAGTTGATTCTGTTAGCGCTTGATATATTCATGTTATGTATTTGTTTCCATTATTTAGTTAAATATTATTTTCTCCTTTTACATTTCAAACAATGTTCTTAAAATTCAAGGTGATTTGAAGACCAATTACATTTTAAATCAAGCATTGGCAAACTCAATAGGTCTGGCCCTGGAAACTGGTGTGATTTTTTAAAATCTTTAATTTTTATTGCAAGCATACATAACTTAAAAAGAACAACAAACAAGCATTTGCTATGCAATAGGTCTCGCATTTACGCAAGTTTAAGCTATTGGCATTGTAAATGACAATGCATTTTATTTATGTTTTAAAAACGAAAACGTAAATAAAAGGCATTGTTATTTGCAATGTCTCGCATTTGCGAGAGTTTAACCTTTTGGCATTGTAATTGACAATGCCTTTTATTTACGGTTGAAAACCCAAAACATAAATAAAAGGCAGTGCCATTTACAATGCCACTGGCTCAAACTCTAACAACTGCGAGACCTATTGCATTGCAAATGCTTGTTAAAATGATGGCCCTGCCTCGTTTTTATAGGCACTGCAAAACTCCCTAGACCCAGTTCCAGCATCATATTTTAAAGAAATTGAAGACCTGCAGAGGGACTTATTGTGGGATGGAAAGCCTTGTATAGCCTTAGCCAAATTGACATTAAATTGGGAGGGATTAGTCTCCCAGATATCCAAAAATACTACTTGGTGACACACCTCACAGCCATCAAGTCAAGGCACTTACGGACACCCAGACGACCCGGGGTATGCTATGGATCAGTGGCTACTATCAGGAGGGAACTATAACAGAGCACTCTAGTCTCAACCCCAGAAACACTTATTAACTGGGCCAACTAAACACTCAGTACACATTTGGCACGTGGCAAAGAAGCACATGGGCAGGCATCGTAAACTTACATTAGCAACTCCCCTGTGGGACTCCGAGAGGCCGGGAAACCTGCGGAGGACGAACGGTTTTGATAAACGGGATCTTATTGGAATCTCGCACGTTAGAGATCTTTGGGTTAAAGGCGGAGTGAGGCTGTTCACTTCCTTGTAGCAACAGTACAAATTAGCTGACTCAGAACGTTTCAGATACTCCCAGTTATGTCATGCCCTTGAATCCCAACTTCCGAGACGCTCTCCCCCCCCCCCGACGCCTCGCCACTAGCGGATAGACTGCTTGATGGCTACCCGCTTGAGAGGGCCATCTCCCTAACCTATAAAAAAATAATCAATAACATGGGAGACCCCCTCCGGTCACTCAGGGAAGGGTGGATACGGCACGGGATTGAGATGGACGATGAGACGTGGCAGGAGGCGGTGTCCTCCCCGCGGGAGGTGGCTATCCAGGCCAGACTGAGACTGGTCCAACTCAAAATTCTCCACAGAATCTACATCACAGGGCCCGGTATAGTTCGTATGGGTAGAGCAGAAGTAGAAGATTGCAGGCGACAATGTGGGAATGAGGGTACATTTATGCACATATTGTGGGAGTGCGACCACACACATGCATATTGGTGCAGCATACACCACGTTCTCAGTGAAGTTCTCAGGCTAGATCTGCAAATGGAAGCTCGGAGATGCATTCTGAACGTATGGGAGCCCACTGACCTCTACCTACAGCAAACAAGGGTTACCCCGGGGCTCACGTTAGCGAAGAGAAACATTAGCACAACTGTGGGGCTCCTCGCAACCGCCTATGGTTGAAGCTTGGAAAGATGATATAGACTGGTGTATGTTCAGGGAAAAGACTGTTTATGTGGCCCGGGACTGTCCCCGGAAGTGGTTTTGAAGAAGGAGCCCCTGGAACAGATACTGAGGGGGCATCTGCGACCCCCCCCCCCCCCCCGCCCTCCACTGCGGCGTGCTGCTCAGGAGGAATCCCCTACCCCAGGAAAATGTCTCTACTGTGAGCTTTCGCACAAATCTACTAGAATATTTACCTGTGGTAAAATGTAAACAGTCTCCTCTGCTCATATAATGCATGTCGATGAATAATAATAATAAAAAGAATTCAAAAAATAATAATAATAAATGATGCTATTTGTCTAATATCTGTTATTAGAAGTTCCAAGGCTTTGATGTTTTGTCTCTTTTCCCGAGCTACTGGATGAATGAACACATTTAATAAAATTAAACTAATTGGAAAGGCATTTTGGTTCTAGTTTTTAATAATGACGTAAAAAGAATGTTGATGATTTGTCAGAAACATTGATGCTACTAGAAAACTAAGTAATGTTGAAAAGATGGATAGACCACCCATCGCATGGCCTTTAGTAGATTGTCTGTGGGCTGGGTGGAAAAATTCTCACTAAGCTTTAGGAGGAGTTCCCTCTTCACACCCTGTGGAGGGTGTCCTGGATGTCTGTAGGGGGTGTGCAGGAGAGTGATGCCGACAGCGCTTTCATTTGTTATTATACGGCATCTGTGCCCAGACGTGGGTCGCTGGCTCGCTGGCTCGCTGTGCCACTGGAGTCAAGCTATCCTGGCTGATGAGGGCTGTAATGCCAGAAACCGGTCCTAGGATGCCTGTTTCCAGTCCAGAGAGGACCTGGCTTGGCAGTTCAGGCTGGACTGCTCCCACGAGGCACAGGGTCAAGGCTGATTTGCATATGGCTGGGTCTAAACTAGGGCTGGCGAAGTGAGCAAAAGAACGATGGATTTAATCCAGATCTCTTTACTGGGGGTAAATGTATGATTTATTCAGCATGCCGTCCATCATTTGTTTGGACACCACATAAGCAGATTGCGTCTGATTTCTGGTATTTGTCGCGCCCACGCACACCAAATGTTGATCTTGGGTGAGGGCATGAGAGGGGGGCGGGTGAGCAGTTTTTGGCTGATTGATGGAGTCGAAATTAATCCAAGTGTGAGTCTCTGCAGGTGGGAGGAGCGCCTGTTCCACATTCTTTCAGAGGAGGTCAAGCAGCCTCTCCACTCCCCCCAAAAATAAAGAATGTGGGGGCTGGAGTCCGCTCTGACCCTTTGTTCGCTCCTTACCTCAGTGCAATTAATGGTGTCTAACTGCGCCTCACATAATATCAACACTCCCCCACGCTCACGATGAAGGGAATTCAACGACGCACGGGCGATGCAAGGCCTGCCTGCACTGACGCATAACTCCTAACTCTACTCCACACTCACCAAGGGTGGAGGTAAAGGAAGCCCTGGCAATGTAAGGTCTGGCTGCACTACCACGTAACTTCCAACTCATGACTCAGTGTCAGTGAAACTGCTCTCCCTCCCTCGCAGCTCCACCATTGAGTGAGGCCTTCCACCGGCCTATGCACTCTCGAGTGGCCCTCCTCCACCCGCAGGTTTCACCTGCGCCTCATCCCTGGTGGTCCAGTGGACCTGTCGCCATTCTCTCGCTCCGCTTCTTCTCTCCTTTTTCACTCGTTCTTTTCCCTCACTTCAATCTCCCCCTTCACTCTCCTTCTGTGTCCTCTGTGTCTTTCCTCCACTCTTTCTTGCACTTCTGCTGCCTTATTTGCACTTTTCTCTCTCTTTTTGCCTTTTTCCTTTTACCTTTTTCAGCCCTTTTTTTCCCGCCGCTGCTGCCCCCGCAGCCCCTCCCCCCCCAGCACGACCGGTGCAACCGGTTCAATCCAGCTCCCCTCCCCACTCCCGCATACCAGCTGTCCAGATCTCCCCAACCCCTGCTTAATGGCGGCAGCTGCGCAGCCATGCTGCTGTCGCCTCAAAGGCAAGCTTGTCTGCACCCGTCCGTGACCCGACTGCGACCAGCACCAGGAACCATGGATCTCTGCACCGCCAACGCTACGACCCAGCGGTACTCCACGCTCTCAACTCAGGCCGCAACCACAACTGCAAGCTAGCATCATCAGCTGACACCCACGGACCCTTCAGCAGACACCACTGCTGGCGCACCTGCAGCACCCCCAAGACCACGGACCCAACGCAACCCGCCCGCAAGAACACAGCAGAACCGAAGACCCTGCAATGCATCCTCCTCAATGTCTGATCCCTCCACAAACACACCACCAAAATCTGGGACCTCCTCGACAGCACCACCCCTGACATAGCATTCTTTACCGAAACCTGGAGCAACACCACCTCGGGACTGGACATTGCCATCGCCATTCCCCAAGGATGCAAGATCTCCAGGAAGGACCACCCCACCCGCCCGGAAGGAGGAATCGCCATTGTCCACAAATCCACCCTAAGCCTGAGCACACGCCCCGAAGATCCCACACACCTGATGGAACACCTTCACTTCAAGATACTGGCCCGATCTACCTCCACCCTCTGAAGAACCCTCATCTACCGACCCCCGGACCCGCAGACTTTTTGCCAACTCCATCACGGACATCACCCCAACCATCGCGGAAAACGATGACCCCAACACCCCAGCCCGAACCCTGCACAGATGGATCTCCGACAGTGCCAACACCATAGCCCCCTACAAGAAAAACAACAACGCTCATGCTAAGAAAGCTAGATGGTTCACCACCGAACATTGAGAGTCCAGACGCACTTGCCGCCACCTCCAAAAGGCCTGGAAGAACACCAAATCCACAGAAGCCCACAACAACTTCAGAGCTGCCACCAACGCCCACCACCAACTCATCAGAAAAACAAGAAAAAAAGCAATTGAAGACAGAATCTCCACTCATGCCCACAACAGCAAAGAACTCTTCAACATCATCAAGGAGTTCACCCAACCCACCAGCGAGTCCACCGACATCCCTCCCTCACAAGACCTCTGCGACAAACTCAGCACCTTTTTCCACCACAAAATCAAGAGCATCTATGACAACTTTAACGAAGACAACCAACACACTGAACCCCCGCCAACCACTCCAGACACCCTGAAGCCAGCGATCGACAACTGGACAGCCCTCACCACCGAAGACACACTGAAGACGATGAAGTCAATCCACTCCGGGGCCCCCATGGACCCCTGCCCCCACCATATTTTCAACAGAGCCGCCAACACCATCGCACCCATGCTCTGCCACACCATCAACCGCTCCCCGGCAACTGTCTTGTTCCCTGATGACTGGAAACACGCTGAGATTAACCCCCTCCTGAAGAAACCCTTGGGGGACCCCATCCACCTCAAAAACTACAGACCCATCACCCTGCTCCATTTCCCAGCGAAACAGCCAAATCGCCTCATTTATTGAAGAGCACAACATCCTCAACTTCTCACAATCCAGCTTCAGAAAAAAACACAGTACAGAAACCGCCCTCCTCGCCGCAACACATGACATCCTTACCTTACTGGACTAAGGAAAAACAGCAGCCTTCATCCTCTTCAACCTCTCAGCGGCGTTTGACACAGTCTCTCACTGCACTCTAACACGCAGACTCCACGAGGCAGGGATCCGAGGCAAGGCCATCGACTGGATCTTCTCTGTCCTCTCTGGCAGAACGCAGCGGATCAGACTCCCCCTGTCCTCTCGGACCCTACACTTACCACCTGCAGAGTCCCCCAGGGGTCCACCCTCAGCCCTACGCTCTTCAATGTCTACATGGCTCCACTTGCCCCCATCGTCAGAACCTACGGACTCAACATCGTGTCATATGCAGACGACACCCAACCCATCCTCTCCCTATCCAACTAAACCAACACCGCCAGACACCACCTTCGAGAAGGCATGGAAGCCGTCGCCAAATGGATGAAAAACAGCTGCTTACAACTAAACACCAACAAAACGGAAGTACTCTTCATGGGCCCAAACCCTGATGCCTGGAGTGACAGCTGGTGTCCCCCCGCCCTCAGAAGCCCGCCCACCCCCACGGACCATGCACGCAACCTGGAAATCATCCTGGACTCCAAGCTCAAAATGGACCACCAGATCAACTCCGTCTCGTCCTCCACACCCTCCACCTACTAAGTAAGACCTTCAAATGAATCCCCCTTGAACACAGAAAAACTGTCACTCACGCCCTGGGCACCAGCCGGCTCGACTACGGCAACACACTCTACGCCAGAATAAACAAAAACCTTACCCGCAAGCTACAGAACATCCAAAATGCCACCGTAAGACTGGTCCTCAACCTGCCAAAACACTGCCACATCTCCCAGCACCTGCACACACTCCACTGGCTCCCCATCGAAGCTAGAGTCACCTTCAAGATGATAACCCACGCTCACAAGGCCATCCACGACACCGGACAAGCATACCTGAACAGCCGACTCATCTTCCACGCACCCCAAGGACCCTACGATCAGCCCAGCTCTCCTATGCCGTGGTCCCCCGCACCAGAAAGACCAGATAGGGAGGCCGCTCCTTCTCCTTCCGCGCAGCCAGAGCCTGATAGCTCCACATCAGATAGATAACATTGCGTCCCATCTTCGCAAGAAACCTCAAAACCTGGCTCTTCGATAGACCCCCTCCTTGATGGAATGGAACCTGCACCCCCCCCCCCCCCCCCGCCATCCCTAGCGCCTTGAGACCCTTACGGGTGCGTAGTCGCGATTAACAAACACCTGATTGATATAACTCTGCTCCACACTCACCATGGGTGGAGGTGAAGGCAGCCCTGGCGATGCAAGGCCTGTCTGCACTACCGCATAACTCCAAGTCTGACCATGGGTGGAGTTGAAGGGCCCCCTGATGATTCAAGGCCTGTCAACCCTACTGCATCCTTCCTCACTACTTGCAACTGATGGTTGGGAGGGGGGGGAAGAAAGCACTGATGACGAGTGTCCTGCCCACATTACCACATAATTCCTAAAACTGCTCGAAACTGAACTGCCACGCTACACGCTGACCAGGAAACTGAGCTGCCACACTACACGCTGACCAGGAAACTGAGCTGCCATGCTACACGCTGACCAGGAAACTGAGCTGCCACGTTACAGGCTGACCAGGAAACTGAGCAGCCACGCTACACGCTGACCAGGAAACTGAGCTCCTACACTACATGCTGACCAGGAAACTGAGCTGCCACACTACACGCTGATTAGGAAACTGAGCTGCCACACTACACGCTGACCAGGAAACTGAGCAGGCACACTACACGCTGACCAGGAAACTGAGCAGCCACACTACACGCTGACCAGGAAACTGAGCTGCCACGCTACACGCTGACCAGGAAACTGAGCAGCCACGCTACATGCTGACCAGGAAACTGAGCTGCCACACTACACGCTGACCAGGAAACTAAGCTGCCAAACTACACGCTGACCAGGAAACTGAGCTGCCATGTTACACGCTGTACAGGAAACTGAGCAGCCACGCTACACGGTGACCAGGAAACTGAGCTGTCACACTACACGCTGACCAGGAAACTAAGCTGCCAAACTACACGCTGACCAGGAAACTGAGCTGCCACGCGACACACTGACCAGGAAACTGAGCTGCCACGCTACACGCTGACCAGGAAACTGAGCAGCCACGCTACACGCTGACCAGGAAACTGAGCTGCCACACTACACGCTGACCAGGAAACTAAGCTGCCAAACTACACGCTGACCAGGAAACTGAGCTGCCATGCTACACGCTGTACAGGAAACTGAGCAGCCACGCTACACGGTGACCAGGAAACTGAGCTGCCACACTACACGCTGACCAGGAAACTAAGCTGCCAAACTACACGCTGACCAGGAAACTGAGCTGCCACGCGACACACTGACCAGGAAACTGAGCTGCAATGCTACACGCTGACCAGGAAACTGAGCAGCCACGCTACACGCTGTCCAGGAAACTGAGCAGCCACGCTACACGCTGACCAGGAAACTGAGCTGCCACGCTACACGCTGACCAGGAAACTGAGCAGCCACGCTACACGCTGACCAGGAAACTGAGCAGCCACGCTACACGCTGACCAGGAAACTGAGCTGCCACTCTACACGCTGACCAGGAAACTAAGTAGCCAAACTACACGCTGACCAGGAAACTGAGCTGCCATGCTACAGGCTGTCCAGGAAACTGAGCTGCCACACTACACGCTGACCAGGAAACTAAGCTACCAAACGACATGCTGACCAGGAAACTGAGCTGCCACGCTACACGCTGACCAGGAAACTGAGCTGCCACGCTACACGCTGACCAGGAAACTGAGCAGCCACGCTACACGCTGACCAGGAAACTGTGCTGCCACACTACATGCTGACCAGGAAACTAAGCTGCCAAACTACACGCTGACCAGGAAACTGAGCTGCCACACTAAACTCTGACCAGAAACCAGAACTCCCACAGTAGACGCCGATTAGGAAACTGAACTGCCACACTACACGCTGGTCAGGAAACTGAGCAGCCACACTACACGCTGACCAGGAAACTGAGCAGCCACACTACACGCTGACCAGGAACCTGAGCTCCTACACTACACGCTGACCAGGAACCTGAGCTGCCACACTACACGCTGACCAGGAACCTGAGCTGCCACACTACACGCTGACCAGGAATCGAGCTGCCACACTACACGCTGACCAGGAACCTGAGCTCCTACACTACACGCTGACCAGGAAACTGAGCTGCCACACTACACGCTGACCAGGAAACTGAGCAGCCACACTACACGCTGACAAGGAAACTGAGCAGCCACGCGACACACTGACCAGGAAACTGAGCTGCCACGCTACACGCTGACCAGGAAACTGAGCAGCCACGCTCCTTGCTGACCAGGAAACTAAGCTGCCACACTACACGCTGACCAGGAAACTGAGCTGCCATGCTACACGCTGTACAGGAAACTGAGCAGCCACGCTACACGGTGACCAGGAAACTGAGCTGCCACACTACACGCTGACCAGGAAACTAAGCTGCCAAACTACACGCTGACCAGGAAACTGAGCTGCCACGCGACACACTGACCAGGAAACTGAGCTGCAATGCTACACGCTGACCAGGAAACTGAGCAGCCACGCTACACGCTGTCCAGGAAACTGAGCAGCCACGCTACACGCTGACCAGGAAACTGAGCTGCCACACTACACGCTGACCAGGAACCTGAACTCGTACACTACACGCTGACCAGGAAACTCAGCAGCCACACTACACGCTGACCAGGAAACTGAGCTGCCACGCTACACGCTGACCAGGAAACTGAGCAGCCACGCTACACGCTGACCAGGAAACTGAGCAGCCACGCTACACGCTGACCAGGAAACTGAGCTGCCACACTACACGCTGACCAGGAAACTAAGTAGCCAAACTACACGCTGACCAGGAAACTGAGCTGCCATGCTACAGGCTGTCCAGGAAACTGAGCTGCCACACTACACGCTGACCAGGAAACTAAGCTACCGAACGACATGCTGACCAGGAAACTGAGCTGCCACGCTACACGCTGACCAGGAAACTGAGCTGCCACGCTACACGCTGACCAGGAAACTGAGCAGCCACGCTACACGCTGACCAGGAAACTGTGCTGCCACACTACATGCTGACCAGGAAACTAAGCTGCCAAACTACACGCTGACCAGGAAACTGAGCTGCCACACTAAACTCTGACCAGAAACCAGAACTCCCACAGTAGACGCCGATTAGGAAACTGAACCGCCACACTACACGCTGGTCAGGAAACTGAGCAGCCACACTACACGCTGACCAGGAAACTGAGCAGCCACACTACACGCTGACCAGGAACCTGAGCTCCTACACTACACGCTGACCAGGAACCTGAGCTGCCACACTACACGCTGACCAGGAACCTGAGCTGCCACACTACACGCTGACCAGGAATCGAGCTGCCACACTACACGCTGACCAGGAAACTGAGCAGCCACACTACACGCTGACCAGGAACCTGAGCTCCTACACTACACGCTGACCAGGAAACTGAGCTGCCACACTACACGCTGACCAGGAAACTGAGCAGCCACACTACACGCTGACAAGGAAACTGAGCAGCCACACTACACGCTGACCAGGAAACTGAGCAGCCACACTACATGCTGACAAGGAAACTGAGCAGCCACACTACACGCTGACCAGGAACCTGAGCTCCTACACTACACGCTGACCAGGAACCTGAGCTGCCACACTACACGCTGACCAGGAACCTGAGCTGCCACACTACACGCTGACCAGGAAACTGAGCTGCCACACTACACGCTGACCAGGAAACTAAGTAGCCACACTACACGCTGACCAGGAAACTGAGCTGCCATGCTACAGGCTGTCCAGGAAACTGAGCTGCCACACTACACGCTGACCAGGAAACTAAGCTACCAAACGACATGCTGACCAGGAAACTGAGCTGCCACGCTACACGCTGACCAGGAAACTGAGCTGCCACGCTACACGCTGACCAGGAAACTGAGCTGCCACCTTACAGGCTGACCAGGAAACTGAGCAGCCACGCTACACGCTGACCAGGAAACTGAGCTCCTACACTACATGCTGACCAGGAACCTGAGCTGCCACACTACACGCTGACCAGGAAACTGAGCTGCCACACTACACGCTGACCAGGAAACTAAGTAGCCAAACTACACGCTGACCAGGAAACTGAGCTGCCATGCTACAGGCTGTCCAGGAAACTGAGCTGCCACACTACACGCTGACCAGGAAACTAAGCTACTAAACGACATGCTGACCAGGAAACTGAGCTGCCACGCTACACGCTGACCAGGAAACTGAGCTGCCACGCTACACGCTGACCAGGAAACTGAGCAGCCACGCTACACGCTGACCAGGAAACTGTGCTGCCACACTACATGCTGACCAGGAAACTAAGCTGCCAAACTACACGCTGACCAGGAAACTGAGCTGCCACACTAAACTCTGACCAGAAACCAGAACTCCCACAGTAGACGCCGATTAGGAAACTGAACTGCCACACTACACGCTGGTCAGGAAACTGAGCAGCCACACTACACGCTGACCAGGAAACTGAGCAGCCACACTACACGCTGACCAGGAACCTGAGCTCCTACACTACACGCTGACCAGGAACTTGAGCTGCCACACTACACGCTGACCAGGAACCTGAGCTGCCACACTACACGCTGACCAGGAATCGAGCTGCCACACTACACGCTGACCAGGAAACTGAGCAGCCACACTACACGCTGACCAGGAACCTGAGCTCCTACACTACACGCTGTCCAGGAAACTGAGCTGCCACACTACACACTGACCAGGAAACTGAGCAGCCACACTACACGCTGACAAGGAAACTGAGCAGCCACACTACACGCTGACCAGGAAACTGAGCAGCCACACTACACGCTGACAAGGAAACTGAGCAGCCACACTACACGCTGACCAGGAACCTGAGCTCCTACACTACACGCTGACCAGGAACCTGAGCTGCCACACTACACGCTGACCAGGAACCTGAGCTGCCACACTACACGCTGACCAGGAATCGAGCTGCCACACTACACGCTGACCAGGAAACTGAGCAGCCACACTACATGCTGACCAGGAACCTGAGCTCCTACACTACACGCTGACCAGGAAACTGAGCTGCCACACTACACGCTGACCAGGAACCTGAGCTGCCACACTACACGCTGACCAGGAACCTGAGCTCCTACACTACACGCTGACCAGGAAACTGAACTCCTGCACTACACCCCTTCCTTGAATCTGAGCTCCCACGCTACACGCTGACCAGGACTCTACACCCCAAGCCTGCACGTTGGGTGATGCATGAAGCTGTCCAGCGGCCTGAGCCCTCCGTGGAAGGCAGGCTCGTGGGTCCCCAGGGCAGGTGCCTCGAGGTGGGCACCAGATGGAACAGGAGGGGTGGGCATAAGGGCATTGCACTGGGTTGGTTTTACTCATTTTCACCCAAAGGCACAGGTTTTAAGAAACCCCAGCCCCCGCCTCCACTGCCCCACCGATGCCACCCTCGCCCCAGCCCCCACCTCCACGGCCCCACCGATGCCACCCTCGCCCCCAGCCCCAGGCCTCCACTGCCCCACCGATGCCACCCTCGCCCCAGCCCCCACCTCCACGGCCCCACCGATGCCACCCTTGCCCCAGCCCCCACCTCCACGGCCCCACCGATGCCACCCTCGCCCCCAGCCCCAGGCCTCCACTGCCCCACCGATGCCACCCTCGCCCCAGCCCCCGCCTCCACTGCCACACCGATGCCACCCTCGCCCCAGCCCCCGCCTCCACTGCCATGCCGATGCCACCCTCACCCCCAGCCCCCGCCTCCACTGCCCCACCGATGCCACCCTCGCCCCAGCCCCCACCCCCACTGCCATGCCGATGCCACCCTCGTCCCAGCCCCCGCCTCCACTGCCATGCCGATGCCACCCTCGCCCCAGCCCCCACCCCCACTGCCCCACCGATGCCACCCTCGCCCCAGCCCCCACCCCCACTGCCCCACCGATGCCACCCTCACCCCCAGCCCCCAGGCTGGAGGAGAGAGCCCCAGGCAGGGGACAGCGGGGACGCGCCTCGCGTGGGCTCTCTCTCTCTCTCTCTCTCTCTGTCCATCTGTCCTGGGTGTGGACTTCTTTCATTTCATGGAAGGAAATACAGCACAGGAAACCGGAGTGACGCCCTGACACCCCCTCCCCCCGCCCTGCAGCTGGGCATCTGCCCCTGTCCGTCAAGCACACTGGGCAGCAGGGGGGCAGAGACATGCCAGAGCTGCAGGGACATCTGTCAGCAGAGAGGCCAAGGAGGGGCACAGGGACTGCACTCAGGGCCTCTCAGACTCCAGTGGGGTCAGATGAGCTCAGTCACGCCCAGAGACTGCTGAGGCAACATCTGTCTCACACTGAGAGACTGCTGCAGGAAGGAGCCTGTCTCACACTGAGAGACTGCTGAGGCAACATCTGTCTCACACTGAGAGACTGCTGAGGCAACATCTGTCTCACACTGAGAGACTGCTGAGGCAACATCTGTCTCACACTGAGAGACTGCTGAGGCAGGAAGGAGCCTGTCTCACACTGAGAGACTGCTGAGGCAACATCTGTCTCACACTGAGAGACTGCTGCAGGAAGGAGCCTGTCTCACACTGAGAGACTGCTGAGGCAACATCTGTCTCACACTGAGAGACTGCTGCAGGAAGGAGCCTGTCTCACACTGAGAGACTGCTGAGGCAACATCTGTCTCACACTGAGAGACTGCTGCAGGAAGGAGCCTGTCTCACACTGAGAGACTGCTGAGGCAACATCTGTCTCACACTGAGAGACTGCTGCAGCACCAAGCCTGTCTCAACACTGAGAGACTGCTGAGGCAACACGCCTGTCTCACACTGAGAGACTGCTGAGGCAACACGCCTGTCTCACACTGGGAGACTGCTGAGGCAACACAGCTGTCTCTCACTGAGAGACTGCTGGGGCAACATCTGTCTCACACTGAGAGACTGCTGAGACAACATCTGTCTCACACTGCGAGACTGATGCAGGAAGGAGCCTGTCTCACACTGAGAGACTGCTGAGGCAACATCTGTCTCACACTGAGAGACTGCTGCAGGAAGGAGCCTGTCTCACACTGAGAGACTGCTGAGGCAACATCTGTCTCACACTGAGAGACTGCTGCAGGAAGGAGCCTGTCTCACACTGAGAGACTGCTGAGGCAACATCTGTCTCACACTGAGAGACTGCTGCAGGAAGGAGCCTGTCTCACACTGAGAGACTGCTGAGGCAACATCTGTCTCACACTGAGAGACTGCTGCAGGAAGGAGCCTGTCTCACACTGAGAGACTGCTGAGGCAACATCTGTCTCACACTGAGAGACTGCTGCAGCACCAAGCCTGTCTCAACACTGAGAGACTGCTGAGGCAACATGCCTGTCTCACACTGAGAGACTGCTGAGGCAACACCCCTGTCTCACACTGAGAGACTGCTGAGGCAACACACCTGTCTCTCACTGAGAGACTGCTGGGGCAACATCTGTCTCACACTGAGAGACTGCTGAGGCAACATCTGTCTCACACTGCGAGACTGCTGCAGGAAGGAGCCTGTCTCACACTGAGAGACTGCTGAGGCAACATCTGTCTCACACTGAGAGACTGCTGCAGGAAGGAGCCTGTCTCACACTGAGAGACTGCTGAGGCAACATCTGTCTCACACTGAGAGACTGCTGCAGGAAGGAGCCTGTCTCACACTGAGAGACTGCTGAGGCAACATCTGTCTCACACTGAGAGACTGCTGCAGGAAGGAGCCTGTCTCACACTGAGAGACTGCTGAGGCAACATCTGTCTCACACTGAGAGACTGCTGCAGGAAGGAGCCTGTCTCACACAGAGAGACTGCTGAGGCAACATCTGTCTCACACTGAGAGACTGCTGCAGGAAGGAGCCTGTCTCACACTGAGAGACTGCTGAGGCAACATCTGTCTCACACTGAGAGACTGCTGCAGGAAGGAGCCTGTCTCACACTGAGAGACTGCTGAGGCAACATCTGTCTCACACTGAGAGACTGCTGCAGCACCAAGCCTGTCTCAACACTGAGAGACTGCTGAGGCAACACGCCTGTCTCACACTGAGAGACTGCTGAGGCAACACGCCTGTCTCACACTGAGAGACTGCTGAGGCAACAAGCCTGTGTCACACTGAGAGACTGCTGAGGCAACACACCTGTCTCTCACTGAGAGACTGCTGGGGCAACATCTGTCTCACACTGAGAGACTGCTGAGGCAACATCTGTCTCACACTGAGAGACTGCTGAGGAAACACGCCTGTCTCACACTGAGAGACTGCTGAGGCAACAAGCCTGTGTCACACTGAGAGACTGCTGAGGCAACACGCCTGTCTCACACTGAGAGACTGCTGAGGCAACACGCGTGTCTCACACTGAGAGACTGCTGAGGCAACACGCCTGTCTCACACTGAGAGACTGCTGAGGCAACACGCCTGTCTCACACTGAGAGACTGCTGAGGCAACAAGCCTGTGTCACACTGAGAGACTGCTGAGGCAACGCGCCTGTCTCACACTGAGAGACTGCTGAGGCAACACGCCTGTCTCACACTGAGAGACTGCTGAGGCAACACGCCTGTCTCACACTGAGAGACTGCTGAGGCAACACGCCTGTCTCACACTGAGAGACTGCTGAGGCAACAAGCCTGTGTCACACTGAGAGACTGCTGAGGCAACACGCCTGTCTCACAATAGGCCTGTCTCACACTGAGAGACTGCTGGGGCAACACGCCTGTCTCACACTGAGAGACTGCTGAGGCAACACGCCTGTCTCACACTGAGAGATTGCTGAGGCAACACGCCTGTCTCACAATACGCCTGTCTCACACTGAGAGACTGCTGGGGCAACACGCCTGTCTCACACTGAGAGACTGCTGATGCAACACACCTGTCTCACACT
Source organism: Lissotriton helveticus (assembly GCF_964261635.1). Taxonomy (NCBI): domain Eukaryota; kingdom Metazoa; phylum Chordata; class Amphibia; order Caudata; family Salamandridae; genus Lissotriton; species Lissotriton helveticus. The sequence continues at coordinate 6,169,717 of NC_136068.1, forward strand.
GAGAGACTGCTGAGGCAACACGCCTGTCTCACACTGAGAGACTGCTGAGGCAACACCTGTCTCACACTGAGAGACTGCTGAGGCAAGATCTGTCTCACACTGAGAGACTGCTGAGGCAACATCTGTCTCACACTGAGAGACTGCTGGGGCAACACGCCTGTCTCACACTGAGAGACTGCTGAGGCATCATCTGTCTCACACTGAGAGACTGCTGCAGGAAGAAGCCTGTCTCACACCGAGAGACTGCTGCAGGAAGGAGCCTGTCGCACACTGAGAGACTTCTGAGGCAACATCTGTCCCACACTGAGAGACTGCTGAGGCAACATCTGCCTCACACTGAGAGACTGCTGAGGCAACATCTGTCTCACACTGAGAGACTGCTGAGGCAACATCTGTCTCACACTGAGAGACTGCTGAGGCAACATCTGTCTCACACTGAGAGACTGCTGCGGCAACACGCCTGTCTCACACTGAGAGACTGCTGAGGCAACATCTGTCTCACACTGAGAGACTGCTGCAGGAAGGAGCCTGTCTCACACTGAGAGACTGCTGCAGGAAGGAGCCTGTCTCACACTGAGAGACTGCAGCAGGAAGGAGCCTGTCTCACACTGAGAGACTGCTGAGGCAACACGCCTGTCTCACACTGAGAGACTGCTGAGGCAACACACCTGTCTCACACTGAGAGACTGCTGGGGCAACACGCCTGTCTCACACTGAGAGACTGCTGAGGCAACACGCCTGTCTCACACTGAGAGACTGCTGGGACAACACGCCTGTCTCACACTGAGAGACTGCTGAGGCAACACGCCTGTCTCACACTGAGAGACTGCTGCAGCACCAAGCCTGTCTCACACTGAGAGACTGCTGAGACAACACGCCTGTCTCAACATTGAGAGACTGCTGAGGCAACATGCCAGTCTCACACTGAGAGACTGCTACTGTGCAGAGTCTGTGACTGCCACCACACACAGAGACTGCTGCAGCATCAAGCCTGTCTCAACACTGAGAGACTGCTGGGGCAACACGCCTCTCTCACACTGAGAGACTGCTGGGTCAACACGCCTGTCTCACACTGAGAGACTGCTGGGGCAACACGCCTGTCTCACAACACGCCTGTCTCACACTGAGAGACTGCTGGGGCAACACGCCTGTCTCACAACACGCCTCTCTCACACTGAGAGACTGCTGGGGCAACACGCCTGTCTCACACACAGAGACTGCTGAGGCAACACACCTGTCTCACACTGAGAGACTGCTGCAGCACCAAGCCTGTCTCACACTGAGAGACTGCTGAGGCAACACGCCTGTCTCACACTGAGAGACTGCTGAGGCAACATGTCTGTCTCACACACAGAGACTGCTGAGGCAACATGCTTGTCTCACACTGAGAGACTGCTGAGGCAACATGTCTGTCTCACACTGAGAGACTGCTGAGGCAAAATGCCTGTCTCACACACAGAGACTGCTGCAGCAACAAGCCTGTCCCAACACCAAGAGACTGCTGCTGGACAGAGCCTGTCTCACACACAGAGACTGCTGAGTCAACATGCCTGTCTCACACTGAGAGACTGCTGAGGCAACACGCCTGTCTCACACTGAGAGACTGCTGCAGCACCACACCTGTCTCACACTGAGAGACTGCTGGGGCAACACGCCTGTCTCACACTGAGAGACTGCTGGGGCAACACGCCTGTCTCACACTGAGAGACTGCTGAGGCAACACGCCTGTCTCACACTGAGAGACTGCTGAGGCAAAACGCCTGTCTCACACTGAGAGACTGCTGAGGCAACACGCCTGTCTCACACTGAGAGACTGCTGCTGTGCAGAGTCTGAGACTGCCACCACACTCAGAGACTGCTGCAGGAAGGAGCCTGTCTCACACTGAGAGACTGCTGCAGGAAGGAGCCTGTCTCACACTGAGAGACTGCTGCAGGAAGGAGCCTGTCTCACACTGAGAGACTGCTGAGGCAACAGGCCTGTCTCACACTGAGTGACTGCTGGGGCAACACGCCTGTCTCACACTGAGAGACTGCTGTTAGACAGAGTCTGTGACTGCCACCACACACAGAGACTGCTGCAGGAAGGAGCCTGTCTCACACTGAGAGACTGCTGAGGCAACATCTGTCTCACACTGAGAGACTGCTGAGGCAACATCTGTCTCACACTGAGAGACTGCTGAGGCAACATCTGTCTCACACTGAGAGACTGCTGGGGCAACACGCCTGTCTCACACTGAGAGACTGCTGAGGTAACACGCCTGTCTCACACTGAAAGACTGCTGAGGCAACACACGTCTCACACTGAGAGACTGCTGGGGCAACACGCCTGTCTCACACTGAGAGACTGCTGGGACAACACGCCTGTCTCACACTGAGAGACTGCTGAGGCAACACGCCTGTCTCACACTGAGAGACTGCTGTGACAACACGCCTGTCTCACACTGAGAGACTGCTGAGGCAACACGCCTGTCTCACACTGAGAGACTGCTGAGGCAACATGCCAGTCTCACACTGATAGACTGCTGCAGGAAGGAGCCTGTCTCACACTGAGAGACTGCTGAGGCAACACGCCTGTCTCACACTGGGAGACTGCTGAGGCAACATGCCAGTCTCACACTGAGAGACTGCTGAGGCAACATGCCAGTCTCACACTGAGAGACTGCTGCAGGAAGGAGCCTGTCTCACACTGAGAGACTGCTGAGGCAACAGGCCTGTCTCACACTGAGTGACTGCTGGGGCAACACGCCTGTGTCACACTGAGAGACTGCAGAGGCAACATGCCTGTGTCACACTGAGACTGCTGAGGCAACACGCCTGTCTCACACTGAGAGACTGCTGAGGCCACATCTGTCTCACACTGAGAGACTGCTGAGGCCACATCTGTCTCACACTGAGAGACTGCTGAGGCAACATCTGTCTCACACTGAGAGACTGCTGGGGCAACACGCCTGTCTCACACTGAGAGACTGCTGAGGCAACATCTGTCTCACACTGAGAGACTGCAGCAGGAAGGAGCTTGTCTCACACTGAGAGACTGCTGAGGCAACACGCCTGTCTCACACTGAGAGACTGCTGAGGCAACACACCTGTCTCACACTGAGAGACTGCTGGGGCAACACACCTGTCTCACACTGAGAGACTGCTGGGGCAATACGCCTGTCTTACACTGAGAGACTGCTGAGGCAACATCTGTCTCACACTGAGAGACTGCTGCAGGAAGGAGCCTGTCTCACACTGAGAGACTGCTGCAGGAAGGAGCCTGTCTCACACTGAGAGACTGCAGCAGGAAGGAGCTTGTCTCACACTGAGAGACTGCTGAGGCAACACGCCTGTCTCACACTGAGAGACTGCTGAGGCAACACACCTGTCTCACACTGAGAGACTGCTGGGGCAACACGCCTGTCTCACACTGAGAGACTGCTGGGACAACACGCCTGTCTCACACTGAGAGACTGCTGAGGCAACACGCCTGTCTCACACTGAGAGACTGCTGGGACAACACGCCTGTCTCACACTGAGAGACTGCTGAGGCAACACGCCTGTCTCACACTGAGAGACTGCTGAGGCAACACACCTGTCTCACACTGAGAGACTGCTGGGGCAACACGCCTGTCTCACACTGAGAGACTGCTGGGACAACACGCCTGTCTCACACTGAGAGACTGCTGAGGCAACACGCCTGTCTCAACATTGAGAGACTGCTGGGGCAACACGCCTGTCTCACACTGAGAGACTGCTATGGCAACACGGCTTTCTCACACACAGAGACTGCTGAGGCAACACGCCTGTCTCACACTGAGAGACTGCTGCTAGACAGAGTCTGTGACTGACACCACACACAGAGACTGCTGCAGCACCAAGCCTGCCTCCCACACAGAGACTGCTGAGGCAACACGCCTGTCTCACACTGAGAGACTGCTGAGGCAACACACCTGTCTCACACTGAGAGACTGCTGGGGCAACACGCCTGTCTCACACTGAGAGACTGCTGGGACAACACGCCTGTCTCACACTGAGAGACTGCTGAGGCAACACGCCTGTCTCACACTGAGAGACTGCTGGGACAACACGCCTGTCTCACACTGAGAGACTGTGCAGAGTCTGTGACTGCCACCACACACAGAGACTGTTGCAGCACCAAGCCTGCCTCCCACACAGAGACTGCTGCTGGACAGAGTCTGTGACTGCCTCACACACACAGAGACTAAGTTAGCATTTACCCTGTGAGGTTATAATGCAGTTAAGAGTATATGGTTTGGCTGCATCACAGAGCAGCCTCAGAGAATAGATTCCAAAGGCTGCAGAGAGGCTCTGCTCATGCATGGGCACCCTCTCACACAAAACCAAGCACTCTGCCTTCAGGATTGATAATGCCTGCCATAGGAGTGACTGATAGGTTTATATGTGTCAGTGATTAAAGGTAGCTATAGATAACCTATATCTTAGCAAGGGGTGAATACACCACTGTACCCAGGCTGCAGTAGCAGACCTTTGGTGCCATTTTGGAATGCTTCCCAGGGGTGGCATCATACATGCTTCAGCCCCTGGTAGGCCTCTGGGGTACCTATGCCCTTGGTACCTAAGGTATCATATACGAGGGACTCACAAGGGTACCCCAGTAACCAATCTGGAGTGTACCTAAAGTACATGCAATCAATTTAGAGAGGAAGCAGCTAGGCTGGGGTCCTGGATAGCAGGGCCCCAGCCAGACTACAGTCGATAAACAGTGAAACACCCGCAAAAAGTGGGGGTGACCATAGTAATCAGATCCTACTCTCCTACAGGAGTGTGTGGAAGCAGGCTGAGGAAACTGCGTTGCTTTGGTTGTTCATAGTGGGCAATGAGTCCAGTGTGATGCTGCGGTTGCGTTTGTGGTCTGTTGAGGTGGTGGGGATCGCAGAGCGGCTGGCCACCAGGAGTCATCCCAGGCTAAAGGGGTGGGTTCCGGGATGAGTACTTCGGTCTTGTCCGAGTTCAGCTCGAGGCAGCTGTCTTTCATCCCGGTAGCGACGGCTTTCCTTCCATTGTGGATATTGGTTCTGGCGGTTGTGGGTTCGTTGGTGAGGGAGAGGATCAGCTGGATGTCATTGGTGTAGGGGGCGGGCCATGGTGAGATGAAGAGGGTGGGGCTCAGGAGGAACCCTGGGGCACTCCAGAGCTGATCTCTGTGGGTTCTGAGGGGAACAGTGGTAGTCTAACTCGCTGAGTCTGGCCGGTGAGGAAGGAGGGCGTCCAGTCCAATGCCTTGTCACGGATGCCAGCGTCGTGGAGTCTCGTGATTAGGGTATGTTGGGAGAGGGTGCCGAAGGTGGCCGAGAGGTCTAGTAGAATGATTGCTGCATTCTCGCCCAGTCGAGGAGGGAGCAGATGTCGTCTCTGGCGGCGAGGAGGACGGTCTCTGTGCTGTGGGTGCTTTGGAAGCCGGATTAGAAGGTGTCCAGGACGTGGTTCACATCGTTGGGCATTGATGGCCTTTTCAATGACCTTGGCTGGGAAGGTGAGGAGAGAGATGTGTCTGAAGTTCTTGGGGTCAGCAGGGGGTTGATCTTGGCGTGTTTCCAATTGTCAGGGAAGGTGGCGGTTTTGGTGGAGCAGTTGATGGTGCCGTGAAGCTAGGGGGCGATGGTGGAGGCTGTTCTGTGGAAGATGTGGTACGGGCAAGGATCCGTCGGGGCTCCTGAGTGGATGCTCGTCATGGTCTTGAGTGTGATCTCTGTGTGAGGGGGTCCAGCAGAGCAGGTTCTGTTGGGGTGCGGTATAGTTGTGTGTGATGATGGCGGGCGTAGTGGGTGTGTCTAGAGTGTCGAAGCTGTCCTAGATGTTCCTGATCGTGTGGTGGAAGAAGGTGCCGAGTTTATTGCAGAGGTCTTGGGAGAGAGGAACGTCTGTGGTCTCGCTGGTGGGCCTGGCAACTCCTTGACAATGGTTGTAGGAAAGTAGGATTTGGTTTTATGGCTACCTCCACTTTTTGTGGTGTCAAACCGTTTTTCTGACTAGTCTGACTGGGATCCTGATAAACCCCAGTCACTGTGCTTCCTCCCTAAATTGACTATTATGAGTACCTTCAGAAAAGAAGGGGGTTCCCCAGGGGATACAGTATACAGGGCAGGTAGGGGGGAAGTAGACCAGTAGATAACGAAAAGAACCCTGCCGTGAATACAATGGCCTAAGATCAGGGTCCCGTATGTGTGGATACCTTTGGTGGACCAGAAAGCAGAGCCAAATTAGGACAATTACAACATTTGTAAAGTGTCCATTTTTTTCTTTATTTTATTATTTTTATAGTTGGGTTCACACAGGTGGTGCTTGATATAGCCTTATTTAAATAGATTCAACAATTAAATCATAAAGGAAAACAATTCATAAATATTAATACTTCACAACGAAGTCCCACACTCCAACACCCATACCTCATCACTCCTCATTCAGAACACAGTCAAACAAAATCACTCATACCTACAACTAAAGTTAAAAAACCATATCGCGGTATATAGTAGCCTGAATAGAAGGTCAGATGGAAATACACTTCGGCTATAGAGAGATGGAATTCAATAGGAAGCCGGGAGAAAAAGGGGGGAGGCAAATCCAACAGATGGATAACGATCGATATCTTCAGAACTTTAGACGCCTACACGCGTTTCGGTGTAGTGGCCAAATCGGGCCACACCTTCATCAGGGCCAGGAGGTATCGTAGAGGGGGAAACAACACAGATGGAGGCACTGAATAATTTCTAAGGCGGCGGGGCTATGGCAGATCAAAAGCTTTTCTTCTCATCTTTTATCGGTACAAGGAGGACAGTAAGCTCGTTACACGAAGGTCATTCCTGTTTGGATAAATGTCCACTAGTTGTCCTCAGGATTCAAAACGGCAAGGTCTGGGGTCCAGTTAAAAGACAGCACAATGGTCTTCTGTTTCTGTGTTAGTGGTTTTCAGCCGTTATTCCTCTCAGAGTGATTATTCAAGCTGTGGCACGTAATCTCATAGCGATCACAAACTAGATTCATTAATATGGTAGCCAGGTCGGGAGCTCTGATCTCACAGGGTCATCATGCCGGGCCGTCGCCTTTTTCAAAAATAGTCGATGAAAAAAAAAGCGATGGCCCGGCATCCATCTGTGTTGTTCCCCCCTCCACGATACCTCCTGGCCCTGAAGAAGGTGTGGCCCGATTTGGCCACTACTATTTGGACCAGGCCTCAAAATTTTATCCGGACCAAATGATGAAGGGCGGATCCGTATGGTGACTGATGGGTAATTTCCTCATCCTTTGAGAGCCTCCTGTGCCGTAACAATTTAGAGGTGCGGGTGCCTTGGGTAACTTCTTTATACTTCTGGGCGCTTTTTTTGAGACCCTCTGGTACCTTTTGTTGTTTATAGGTTCTTTGGGGATTGTATCCAGAGCTTGGTCTTTAAATCTCCCCTAGGCCCTCCCCCACCGTAGTGTTTTTGTTGATGATACATATGGACACAGGTGCAGCGGTGGTCAGAGCACAACAGCATGGTTCTCCTGATACACTCCATGAAGTAGAGCACTTGACCAGCGCACTGCTCCGCCCGAGCATCAGAATTAACTGCACTATTGCGGCTCTTAGGCCAGGAGCAGGAGAGCTCATTACAATATATTCAGATTCAGCTTAAGTGATTACCACTGTGCATTCCAGCATTATGTGATGAGCAGCAGAGGTTTCTTTAAGTGAGACGAAAGCCCAATTATGCAAAGGAACCTCATAGAGGTTCTAATCGAGGCACTCGCGTTACCAACGGCAGTGGCTGTGGTGAAATGTGCAGCACAGACAAGTGGACAGGGTCTTGTGTCTCAGGGTTATGCTCCAGCAGATTGGGCAGCTAAAAATGCGGCTAGAGGCACGCCCCGCCTATGCCATCAGATTCACAACATGTCCCTGTTCTGCTGCTCAGACTGCCTCACTGCCAGATCTGAACCCAATGCTTCCACAGACACTGGCGCGCCTCAATATGCTGAGACAGCACGGTTGCATCTGCGGGAACTGCAGCCGGCTGCTCATCTGCATGAAAAAGAGTTATGGGATGATAGATGGCCTCATCTACAAGAAAATGATGCAGCGCGGCGCTGCACGCCATTTAGCTGCAGCGTGTTGCGTCATTTTCAAAGCACAGGGGTGCATCACATTAATAACACTATGACACATCCCTGTGCTTTCCCCTGCACTGGCACACACATGGCTGCCACGCACCCGCGCAGGCACGCTTGCGTCATTCGCAAGGGCACCTGCGCTGCAGGGATGATTGTTTTTGTTCAGGAAGGAACATCTTTCTGCACAAAACAGAAAAATGCGTGAAAGGCGGCCATATTTACAAGGCCATGAAAAGTCACGCAGGGTGGCTTTATAAGGCCTTGTGAATATGGGCGAGCCCATTGCGCTGCTGGTGTGTCAAAAAAAGTGACCCACCGGCGGACCAATGGGCTTGCCCTAGAGGATGCACCCAGTCAGGAGATGACGTAGTGTGTAGCCAACTATCTACAGGTAAACCAGCAATGCCACAGGCTTTGCTTCAGATAACTCTAGTTACATATACCAGCCCATACCTCAAGAGATTACTTGTCTATGCAAATACAACGAGACAGGTTTGTCCTCAATTTACTTGACATACTTACCATGTATCCTCATAACTCTATCGTCTGTCAGCAATTTTCCCCTAATCCCACACTAAAAGTGATACATTCTTCAATTCCATGACCACAAGGTCCCTTTAAGGTCCTTTATATGGACTTTGTGGATATTATAGATAGGTGCAGTAACTACAGGTATCTCATAGTTAGGCTATCCTGTTTTAGGTTTAACCTATATTAACTGATAAAACCCCACTAAAAGAGAAAGAGCCCTCATCAGTGTGAACATATAAACACTGAAAAACACCGGCACAACCACAAACGTAATGCCATTCAAAGAAAGGAAAAGGAGAGTGGAAGAGTCATTTGTGTTTCTTCCTGAAGGGGCCAATACAATTTTAACTTTGTAATACAAGTTAGCAGTAAGAAAGACTATGTTAACATTATTCTGCTTGGGTTTTGTTGGTTCGGTGATGTCCCCAAAATATTTTTTCCTCTTCCTTTTGTTTTTTTTCACTTTTGTGTTCTTTGGAATAAAGATGCACAATTTAGAAGCATGTTTTAAGTCTTGTTTAATCGTTTTATGAACTGTAGAGAATCAGGAAATGTAAAAATAATGTTTGATATTTTGGCTACGTGTGATTCTTTCACTGATATGTAAAACATCGGGTTTTAATAAGAATCTTTCCCAATATGTCCCATCACATTTACCCACAGAGACCGGGTAAAACCCTTTGATACATCAGCCCCCTTTTCTAGCGAGTCAGTATTGATAGTCAGTGAATTGCCAAATACTCCAGGCTTTAAACATACAAAGTGTAGGGGGGCAGGTATATGTGAAAAGAGCGCTATCACCAAGCATCTGGGATAGTGGTGAAAACATGACACCAGACTTTTGTAAAACATGGAACGCAGTGTCACTTGGAGTGCTGCTGCAAAAAGTTCTTACCGAGTTCAACAGAGTGGAGTGATATTGTTTGTATTTGCAGGAAATCAGGTCCATATATGAAAAGGTTGTGTGATGACCTGTCAAAATCTATACCTGAGCTGAAGTGCTTCCCTGTAAAAGATCCTTGCCACTTGCTAGATTGAAAGCATCTTTACAATCTTTAGAGTGAATTAATAATGATGTTGACTTTTCAGTCCATTCTGGTGCACTGTTTTGTTATGCGTGGGAACAAAAATGCAAATATTTCTTATTTTGTGCTTTCAGTGGCATCAAAGAAAGAGTCGTCCCAAATATGTCATTTAGCCAGTGGTTCTCAGTCCTAGAGGCAGTGAATGCTACTTTATCCATCTGCAACCTTTTATATACTTTTTGCTGAGTGATGATGACAAAGCAAGAAATGTGAGGATCTTCGGTCACATATTGATAGTGATGTGAAAAAAAGTATACTATACTGTATTCTTAGATTTTTACAGGACAACATGACTGCTGTAGTGGACTAAAAAATCTGGAGTCTGAAAATACTCTTGACTACTAAGTGTTTAGCGTAATTGGTATAGATGTGAAGCATCTCCTTGAGAGTCGGCTGGGCAACAATTTTAGTGACTTTGGCACTGCAGCATGTTCCATCTTAGAGCGCTGGCCACTTGGTAACCACAGAAATGTTGAGGAGCAATTCAGAAAATTCATTTTATAATGTATGAGAAATGGCTTGCATTGATGTATTGGAATGTCTCTTCACCAACCAAAACATTTGAAGTCAATGAAGCCGCTCTGTGGTACTCCGCGTTAGTTCTAGATCCCGTCCGTAAAGGGGAATTTTCTCCAGGCCTTCAAAAGTGGTGCTTCATTTTTGACCGCTTCAATAAGGTCATATGCACCCAATTCAACGCATTTGTTGCAGAACCTTTCACAGAGAATCGCAATCTTCAGGTGCACCAGTATTGGCATGGAAAGCTATGCCAGTGGCCAGAGTTAACAAATTGTGTACTGGCTGTTTTGGAGTTGCCCGTCTCAAGTGCAAAAGTTGAGAGGGCCTTTTCACAGATAAAAGTTTACATGGGAAGAAAAAAGCGAGATTGCATGACCAAAGACTCACTGAAGAAGTTTTGTACGGTGTACTACAACAAGTTTGATTTTTTTAAATGTATTTGGACCACCTAAACACTGTACATACACTGTCTGTAAACAGTGCAAAGAACAATAATAAAAGCAAAACATTACATAAACGCCGGAAAAACACTGTTTCTGTTGTTTTTATTGGCGCAGAAATGTGTAACCACTCATAACCACTGTTTCTTTAAGCTATTGAAATCACTTGAAAACAGTGAAAAAAACCCCACAGATTTACAAAAAATAGAAACTAAAAACAGGAAAGCTTACTCATAGTTAGGGTCCGCCATTTTTCTCGATGGAATGAAGCAGGACCATGTGTCCATTGTGATGCTAAAGCAGCAGCTACATTCCTAACTTATGAAGAAATTCCACAACGGGGAATTCCAGAAGGGATGAGATCCGACAATGGCACTCATTACGTCAACGCAATATTTATGCATATCCCAACACAATTACGGACACAACATAAATTATCCTCTGTGTACCATCTTCAAAGTAAAGGTATTGTAAAGCGCTTGAACGGCCTCTTGAAGAGTAAAATCAGTAAGTTGTGTCCTGCATTGCACAAGAAGCGGTTGTATTGCCTGCCAATAGCGCTCTTTTCTCTTAGGATTACACCTAGTTCTGACAATTACTTGGCACCCCATCAAATAGTCACAGGGCGATCCATGAACACTCAAGCTGCTGCCCCTACAAGTAAAGTACTAAGATAAAGTTCTGCAGAGATCGTGATTTATGAGATGCATGTGTACTTTTGTGAGCTAATGAAATGTGCAAGATTCATCTATAAACAGGTAACTAAGGAGAAGCTGTGGTGTTGCGCTCTAGTTGCTGCACGTCACGCCGTAACGTGACGTGCCGGCGGCCATTTTGGGGCTGCGCGCGCATCGTGCATTTGTAGGCACGAAAGCCAAGAGCAACGACAGATCGGCTCGGCGCTCTTTAGGCATATGAGTAATAAACCAGAGTTGCCTACTAAGCATCGTGTGGAGTCATTATTGGGGGAAACCCTAACATTACAATGGCGACGAGGGCGGGACCCTGAACCCCTGCACTACATAGAAAAAAAAAAAAAAAAATTCCAACAACCACAGCACCGAGGGAAACAGCCAAGACACCGGTGTACTGGAATTTCCAGCAGGAAGCAGGACAGTGCCAGGCGACCAGGAAAGCACATGGTTAAAGAGAGACCAACGTACTACCACACGAGGTACCATACCCTAAACAGCGTGGCAGAGCCCAAACACACCCAGAAGGGAGAAGCCTATTGAGCAAGGGGGGAGTGTAAAGACCCAAGAGCGAGAAAGCGGGTAGCGTCATATCACACGGTGGACCATACGACTGGGGAAACCGCGCTGGCGGCCTTAAGAAAGGGCGAGGGAGCTGACGCAGAAAGCCCCCAGTCACGAGCGGGAAAACAAGAGCAAGACAACACACCAGGCAGTCCCAGAAGCCAAGGGAACGCACCAGTCACGATCAAAAGTGAAAGGATGAGTGTGCAAGCGGGACACGCAACGGCCCCCGTGCAATTCCTGCCAAGACCAGGTGAACCACTAATGAAGTGGGAAGATTGGCGGGAGTATATTGACAACTTCATCGGGGTGCTAGAGGATGAAAATGAGGAACAGTTCAACCCAAAAAGGAAAAAGCGCATCCTACTACTCAACTTGGGCCCGGAAGGACTCAGAATCTACAAGAGCCTGGTGCCTAAACAAAGAGGACGATGATGTTTATGCCCATGCCATTGATGACCTGAACGAGCACTACAGGCCGGCAGTGTGTGTATCAGTAGACAGGTTCAATTTCCAGCAGAGGAAACAACGCCCAGGAGAGACGGTAGAGGAATACGTGGCGGCCCTGAAGAAACTGGCAGCCACTTGCAGATACGGCGCATGGGAAGAAGAGTTCATCAAAGATCAAGTGGTGATGCACACTACGAGCACCACAGTGCAGGAGAAGCTGTGGGCCAGCGGGGACACCACATTGAAGGAGGTGATGGTGATAGTCAAGAGGTCAGAGTTGGCGCGCAGATGCGCGGAAGCAACGAAGAAGGAGATGGCGCCCAGCACCATGGTAAATAAAGTCGACGAAGAAGAGCCCCGCAGAGACTACAAGTACAAGGGATCATCGGCGAAGGGACCCAATAGATGGCAAGGCAACCCGATGCCCCCAGGAAAACAGGCGGGGAGCAATAAGAAATCATGCTACAGATGTGGGAGCTGGTTCAACGAGGCGCACGACAGGAAGTGCCCAGCATTCCGTGCCAAATGCATGTACTGCAGCATAGTGGGCCACTATGAGAAGGTATGTCGGAGGAAGGCGTCGAAGGGAATTGTGAAATACATTGGCCAAGAATGCGAAGAACAGGAAGAGGGCACAGATGAGGACGTCGTAACGGTACTGTGCATTTATGACCAAGTATTGAGTGTGGACGGCAAAAGAACGACGAAACCGGTAATGGAAATGACGATAGGGGGAGTACCGATAAGCGTGGTGGCTGACACAGGATCACCCTACACCATTGTCCAGAGAGCGGTGTGGAATGAAATTTTCGTGCCACATCTAGGCCCAGAACTGGAAAAGCTGGATATACGCCCAGTCACATACAATGGGGACCGCATACCCATGGCAGGATTCAGACCATTGCAATTCGAATTCAGAGACCGTTCTGCCTTCTGCAAGCTTTACATATCGGAGAGAGGGCCCTCAGTGCTAGGGTGGCTGGACCAAGGCGACCTGGGCATCAAGTTGGATCCAGGAGGCAAGGAACAGATACTGCTCACCGAAACGGAAACCTGGCCAGATCTGGACAAATGGAAGAGAGAGTATCCCAAAGTGTTCGGAGGCACGGTAGGAAGGATGGAGAAATTCTCACACAAGATCATCCTAAAGGAGGAAGATGTGCCAGTCGCACACAAGGTGAGAAACGTGCCCTTGGCCGTGAGAGATGCAGTACAGAAGAACTAAGGGACTTAGAAAAGAAAGGGATCATCAAACCCATCATGTGCACGGAGTGGTTGGCGCCATTGGTGGTAGTTATGAAGCCCAGCGGGAAGGTCAGGCTATGTGTTGACCTGCGCGAATTGAACAAAAACATTGTGGTAGAGAAGTTCCCCTTACCTAGAATTGAGGAGATGCTGGCCAAGACCAGGGGAATCAAATGGTACTCCACCATAGACCTAACTTCAGCCTACCACCAGATCGCATTACACCCAGAGAGCCGAAAACTAACATCGTTCATCACCCCATTCGGGTGCTATCAGTTCCGCCGCATGCCGTTCGGGCTAGCCTCAGCAGCTGCGGTGTTCCAGAAACTGATGCACCAGCTGTTTAAAGACACAGACGGCATCCAGTACTTCCAGGACGACATCCTGGTGATGGGGCGAGACAAACCAGACCACGATGTGAAACTCAGCAAAGTACTGCAGATCCTGGACTGTAAGGGCCTCACAGCAGAATGGACCAAGTGCCGGATAGGAATAGAGTCGGTGACCTACCTAGGACACGAAATTGGAGTGCGAGGAGTCACTCCTAAAGCAGAGAATGTAAAGGTAATTTGCGAAGCACCGCCGCCCACTAACAAAGAGGAAGTCAGGTCGTTTTTGGGCATGGCGGAATACTATAGCAAATTTGTGCAGCACTTCGCCACCAAGACTCATCACATGAGGCAGCTGACGAGAGAGAGCACAGAGTTACGTTGGACTGAAGAGACACAGAGTGAATTTGAAGTCAACAAAAGGGAGGTAGTAGGAGCAGTACCACTCCAAGGATACGACCCCCAGGGGAAGACTGTGCTGATCACCGATGCCAGCGACAAGGGGCTGGGTGCCGTACTCATGCAGGACCGAGGACAAGGAAAGATGGAAACACTCAGCTTTGCATCCCGCACGCTGAGTGAAACGGAAATGAAATACAGCGTGATAGAAAAAGAGATGCTAGCAGTCGTGTGGGCAATGACAAGATTCAGACAATTCCTGTGGGGCACACGGTTCCAGCTGAAAACAGATCATAAACCCTTATTGAAGGTACTAACCTCCAGTGGTCATGCCAGCGCCACGCCCAGGATTTCAAAAATGACCCTAAAACTGTGGTAAATAAATAAATAATACCTCTATTTTTCAATGAATAAATGAATAACAGATAGCTCAATAAATAAGAGTCAAGATTCGAGGTAGTAGGAGTTTTGCAGGTTTAATACAGCATAAGGACAGGAACAGGACAACCTGCACAGGAATAGGATGGCAGCGCTGCCGGGGGCAGAATCGGGACAAGGACCAGGATAACTTTTTAATAACAGTACATGAGCATATATACATATCGCAAACACATAGCATTACATTGCAATAGGCGTAGCAGTGGGTGGAGCAATAGGCGTGACGCGTAGCAGTCGCGAAAGATAAGGGTGAAAGTAGGTGTAACAGGGCGTATACATAGACATGTGATGCAAAAGTAACAGAATATGTCATGAATGGGGCGGAAACATGGAGTGGGCTACCTAAGGAGCCGGGACCTCTGACCTGATGGTGCGCGCAAACTGGCAATGACGTATTACTAGGAGAAGCTGGGGGCTTCGAACTCTGTGCTAGGAGCAGAGACTAAAGTCTGGAGAGTCAGGGCGACATGTACCTAAGCGGTATCTAGTATCTGATGTTTTAGAGAACATGTTGATATAAACTATAAGTCAGGAGGGGAAAGGCTAACAGACTCTAAGACTGGTGCATGCATTATTCTACATGTAGTGCGTGATGAAGAATATTAAATGACCATTAAATGCAGTATTTCTCTAACGTGGAGACGTGAAGGCTGGACAATGACGGGAATTATTGATGCAGTTCAGTAGCTTAGGAATGCAGAGAAGGAGGACTGAACTGATAACTGGAATCATAACATACTCTTGGCAGACTCAGAGGCAGAGCCAGGCTGAGCCGAGCACTGCGAGGCAGGAAGTAAGTGAAGGGTCAGGAACACAGGTGGGGGCTGTATCGCTCCTCAGCGAGGGCTTCAGGAGACAGGAGCTGAAATCTGGTGTCCGGGCCCTTTTGAGGCCTAGGAACGGGGGCTTTACAATGAAATAACGTGCACACTGAGAAACGTGGCAACGTAGCTTTACATAGGCCTGATATTCGTAGTATTCACGAGAACTGGAAACTGACATACTAGAGGTGGGCACAACTGTAATTGCGTCATTAATCGAACATAGGGAATACATATGCATATTAATCATGCACAGATAACATATGATGGATGACGCGTAGGGACACAGAACATGGCAAAATTTACTTTTCCACATTCCCTCCTTGTCACTACGTTTCCATCAGGAAACATCAATATTCATGATACCATCTATCATTTCATACAGTATCATTTGCTCGTCTCGAATTTTCTGGGAACGGGTTTTAGAACGGGGCTTGGGACTAGGAATACAAGAGGTAGCACAAATGCCGCAAATCGCAGGGCCACATTGTATACAGAGGCAGCAGCTGAATATGATCGCTACTGTAATACCTAGAAAGGACAAGACTTCCCATCCCCAAGCGGAAATTATATTCCAGAACCAACCGGACCATGTCCAGGTGCCTGGATCTTGGTGTAACAGATGGGCAATTTTATGGAGTCTGGTTATAGCTGAATAAACAGACGGCGCGTTATTTGGAATGAAAATGCAGCAACTAGATCCGATGACTCTACAGGCCCCGCCCCTATCGGCCAATATGACGTCAAGGACGAGACGATTCTGGAGCACGACAATTCTCATAAAGGATTGTTCTTCGGTTAAATTACTTAGAGCAGAAGTAGTCTCAATTACTACTGCTTCGAGTGTTCTGGTTAATCTACGTATCAGTTTACTATTCACAACTGTACCTAAATAAGGGAAGACACCTTTATTGATATCTATATATTGTTCTAGAGCAGTTTCAGTATAATCGACAATCGGGAGGTTTCTCTTGTGTCTAGTATGTACTAGGTGGGAATTCCTATGGTAGTCGGGTGGGGCTAGAAAAACTGGTGGCAGTAGGAAGGCAATGTAACAGGTTCCCTCCCAATCGAGGGGCAGACGAATATATGCGGTCTGACCACAAATAAAATAAGAATGACGTGAAGCTTTGAAAATAGATTTCCCACTGTCACTGTATTTGACTATAGTAGTACAATCGCTATGTCCTACATGTACGGAACCATTATTTCTAACACATAATTCGCCTTTGACTGGTAGTACTGAAATAGTAGGTAAGTCTGGAGTAGTATCAGACTGAACATTCAGGACCATGAAATTCGAAGAATAATTACCTAAATTGTAAACTTCGTTTTCTAGATCTAACCCTGTTCTGTGGGGAAGACCTTGCTTGTCTGGAAAACATGTATTGTTAAGAAAAAACATATCTGTTAAAGATGACGTTAACGTGGACCATGCTCCACACGAACCATTATGTGAGAATGGATAAGGAAAGAGTGGCAGAACTCCCTTCGGTGTCTGGAAAGGGGGGAGTCGACCACACACCCAAAAATTAGTGGCATTGCTGGTCTGGTGTGAATAATGTAACATGCGGATAAAAGAGTTGTTACGCATAGCGAGGCGGTAAGAGAGTTCATGAGGAGGCAGATCACTAAACGTGTGCTCTACTGTAACATTAGAAGACTTATTTACATGAGAAACTGGAAAATACAAGTAAAATGCATAACTGGTGCAGGAAATCATAATGCTGAGAAATAATATGAAACTTAGAAAAACGATACATCGGATTGAGTTTTGACTAACTCTCTCACTATGGGGGTCTATTTTATACATGTCAGAAACCGGTCTAACCGTTTCACCTAGGGGAGGACTTAGACAATCAAACTGGCTGACTTATTTTACTAGACCTTAATTTGAGTTTATACTCCTGTTGCGGAGTTGTCTCTAACAGGGAGGGTGCAGTATCATTGTCTTTTGCGGGACAGTCCTTAAGAATAGTACTTTGGCAGTCTTTAGAATCCTGGGAAATGTTCTTTGAGACTGGCTTCAATCCATAAAAATTTTTAATATGCGAAAGATGCACCCAGCCTTTGCGTCCCTCCAACTTCACGGCTGTACGGGTGGCGAGGAGGACCTGTCGGGGCTCCTTCCAGCGAGGCTCCAGCGGACTTGAGCGATCGAAATTTCGCACTAGGACCATGGATCCTGGAACGATTTCATGCGGTGCCACCTCGGTATTGTCTGGAAATGCGGCGGCAACCTGTGAACGACAAGAGTTGAGGGCAGACATCAAGGAAGCTAGGTAATCTGTCAGCATATTACTTGAAACATCGGTAATACTTCGAGGTCTAGGTGTACCCCACATGTTAGGGGGGCGGCCGAAAACGACCTCATACGGGGACAGACCTGATCTGGAATGTGCGACCATGCGCATATAGAACAGGGCAACTGGCAGAGCTATTAGCCAGTCCACACCTTTCTCTTGACAAACCTTTGCAATTCGGATTTTCAGGGTCTGATTATGTCTCTCTACGAGACCGGCTGCTTCAGGATGGCGTACACAATGGAACTTCCACTGGTACCCTAACAACAGGGAAACATGCTTCATGAGTTCAGATGAGAATGGCTGGCCGTTGTCAGAATATACGACTCTAGGGAGTCCGTAACGGGGGAAGAACTCACGAACCAACTGCTTAGCAGTGGTCGCGGCTGTGTAATCTGGAACTGGATATGCTTCTGTCCACCTGGACAAAGCGCATACAACTACAAGGACATACTTGAAACCTCGACATCGCTCCATCTGAATGTAATCCATCTGGAGGACTTCAAAAGGGTGGTCAGGGGGCTGGAATCCACCTTGTTCCACCGGGACACTTTTACCTGGATTAAACTGACAACATATCATACAGATACGGACTTTCTGCTTGGCTGCAGCTCGTAAATGCTTGTTGAACCAAATGTTCTGGATACTGTCTAACATAGCTTTCTCTCCTAGATGTGCTGGACTATGTGCGGTATTGATAATGACTTGAACCATAGAGTCGGGGAGAAACCATGTGGCTTTTCCCTTTGTTACCCATCCCTGATCTGTCTGGACCCCTCCTTGTTCGGACCATTTCTTGATTTCATCGGGAGTAGCGTGTAACTGGATATCTATGACATCTTGAGTAGGGTCCTTAACTGTCATACAGGTAGTCAGATCTGGAGTGTATGTCGGTGTCTTATTAACTGGAATGTCTGGAGTCTGAGCTGTAAGCTTGGCTGTGCGATCTGCTAGATCATTACCTTGGGAAACAGTGTCAGTAACTTTCGTATGTGCTTTGCACTTCATGATAGCAATGGATGTCGGTAAATGTATGGCATCTAACAGAGCCTGAATAAGGAGACCATGCTGAATCTTGGTTCCATGAGAAGTCATGAAACCTCTCTCCTGCCAGAGCACTCCAAAGTCATGTACAACTCCAAATGCGTAACGTGAATCTGTGTAAACATTAACTTTCAGGTTCTTGGCGTGTATGCAGGCTTGTGTCAGAGCAACTAGCTCTGCTGCTTGAGCAGACAGGGTGTCAATACGGTGTGTTTCAATAACTTCAGTGTCAGTAGTCACTGCATACGCGGCTACTAGTTCTCCTGTACTTGTTCTCATGCATGAACCATCCACATAAAGTGTCAGGTCGGGATCTGGTAATGGAATATCTGTCAGATCTTGTCTTGGCTTTGTCATGATGTTAACTACTTCCACACAGTCGTGTGTGACAGGATTTGGATTAACTGACGGTAACAGTGTGGCAGGATTTAGGACGTTGCAGCGTCTGATTTCTATGTGTGGCTGAAACAGTGTCAATTCATAACCTGTTAAACGTGCAATTGTCAAGTGCTGAGTCTGTGTTCGGTTTAAAAGAACTTCCACGGAGTGTGGAACTTGTACTGTCAGGGAGTGTCCTAATACTATGGAATCACTTTGTCTGATAGCTAGTGCTGTGGCTGCAACTGACTTGAGGCACGCAGGCAGAGCCTGGGCTACAGGATCTAATATGCTCGAAAAATAAGCACAAGGCTTGTATTGTCCTGCTTGATCTTGTGTGAGAACAGATAATGCTGTACCTTCGCGTTCAGTAACGAAAAGTGTAAAAGGCTTACTGTAGTTCGGTGTAGCTAGAACTGGAGCTTGGCATAGGGCTTTCTTTAACTCATTGAAACTAAGTGTATGTTCAGATGTCCAAGGGAGGACAGTCGATACGGCTGCCTCCTGTGTCGTTAACTGTATCAGTGGTTTAGCTAGAAATGCATACTGAGGAATCCATTGTCTGCAATAAGAAGTAAGGCCGATAAAAGCACGTACCTCCTTCTGGGTCTTGGGCTGGGGAAGACTCGCTATTAACTGGATACGGTCAGGTGTCAACTGCCTACCCCACTTGGACAGTAAGTGTCCTAAGTAGACCACTTGCTGGACACAGAATTGAAGCTTAGAAGGGGACACCTTGTGCCCCATCTCGGCTAGGAAATACAATACTGTAAGTGAGGCTCGCTCGCAAGCACGTTCAGAACGGGCTGTGATCAGGAGATCATCGACATACTGGAGCAGGGCAGTGTCAGTTGGCATGTGAATATTGTCTAGTTGTCTCTTGAGTGCTTGACTATAAATACTAGGACTTTCTGTGAAACCTTGAGGAGCCCGTGTGAACATATAGCTCCTTCCATTTAAACAAAATCCGAAAAGAAACTGGCTGTCTGGATGAATGGGAACACTAAAAAACGCGTTCTTGAGATCTATGACAGTGAAAAATGAAGCTTCGGAATCAATGGCTGTCAATAGGGAAGAGATATCTGGGACAACTGGGTACTGGGGAATAATACATTTATTAAGTTCTCGGAGATCAATCACTAATCGATATACTGGAGGTGCATTTGGATCAGTACGTTTCATGACAGGAATGATCGGAGAGTTGCATACATTGGAGTCAGTTTCTACAACTACTCCTTGAGCCATGAGCTCGTCAATAATTTTGGATAAGGCTGCTACAGCCTCAGGTGGCAATCTGTACTGTCTGATTCGTGGTAACACTACACCTGGCTTGAGAGTCACACGATGGGGTGTGATTTGCATAAAAACAACATCAGTTGGACCTTGCGCCCATAGATGCTGCGGGACATTGGACAATCTGGGATCAAAATCTCGTAATACATAGTGACCCTTGAAGTCACGTAGGAACAATCGTATTCCCTCTGGGGAACAGCATATAACTGCACCTAACTCTTTCAGTGTTTTAATGCCTAACAGATTTTCTGGACATGACTTAGTAAGTAACAGATCAGTAGTGCGGGACAATGGACCTACTTCTAGAGTAACTGGCTTTGATATTTCATTTACGATAGGTTTTCCTGAAAATCCAAGGGAAACATTTCTAGAGCCTGAGAGCGGAGCCCCTGGAACTTCGGCGTGACTGATGGTGGTCCTACTTGCCCCTGTATCAATCAGAAACTTTCTGTCTTTCCCTAATACTTGACTATGAACATAGGGACCTTCTTGATCTACAGGTATCTCGATGAGAGGCAAGCCTACCTCCCTCACTAGGCTGTTTCATGAATATGGCTGATACTCTGGATACTCAGACTGTGCATACTGGTACATCTGCTGTGTAACATGCTGTGTTGCAGCGATAGGCTGCGGTACAGTAACTGTCTGTTGTGCATTCGGTGACTGAGAAGTCTGTGAAACTTGTTCTTGTCTAGGCGGACGTGGTCTTTCTTTAGTCTTACCGGTAGCTATGTTGTGTTTCAGAACTGCACACTCGTTTATAAAATGACCTGGCTGTTTACAATAATTGCAGTTTCCTTTAACGGGAGCTGCAGGATGACTGACTTGATTCGGACCCCTCTTCTGACTGTCTTGTGGAATAGATTGTGCAACTAGTACTTTCATTTTCGTGTCTTTCATACGTTTTCTCTCGTGTTCTTGCTCTTCTCTGATTCTATTCTGGTGGTATTGAAGCATCTGTAACATCTGGGACGGGGTATTAGCTTGCCAGGTACTTTCGACTTTCAAAACTCGATTTTTAATTTGTGGACTTGAATTCATGACTAATTTAGTAACAAAAAGATGAGGGTATGACTCGCTACTCGTCTTGAGGCCACTGTTTATGATAAAACATTTCTCAAATCTAGAATAAAAATCACTAGTGTCTTCATCTTGTTTCTGTTTACAGGCTGAGATTGCATCCCAGTCTTCCTTTTTAGTTGCTAATAGTCTGGGCAAAACTTGTATTAATAGTTCAGGTAATTCTTTACATTTATCTCCAAGACCGGTACCTGGTACTCGTGCCTTGTCTTCAGCTTCTAGAACTGCCCAATCGATCTTTTTCTCTCCCACCTCCCAATCTTTTTCTTTGAGTTTCTCATATACCCCTGCGGGCAACAGGACCTTTAACATTTTAATAATATCTGGATACGTGTATTCTCCCATACGGAGCATGTCTTTTAATTCTCGGTGGAACCCTGCTGGATCTTTATCATGACAGGGAATTAACTTTTTCATCTCTAAGAGTTCCATCTTTGTGATAGGGGTGTAAACAAACACTCGTTGCATTTCACCACCGTCTGTCTTAATTGGATGTACTTCTCGTAACGGATTCTGTCTGTCTATGTAAAAGGGTTTATTTTCTGGGGGTGAGACATGAACAAAATGCGGGTTCAAAAACATACTATATTTGTGGCGCTGTTCTAGAATGACACTAATTAAATCGGTACCTAAACCTTTCCATTTATACTGGAGTAACTCGTTCAGGACATCATGTAACGGACCTGGATCAGAATGTTGACCCTCATACAGTGTAATGAGGTGCTGGATCATATACATACCCGCCAGTCGTTGCTCGGCTGGGGGCATTTTCAGAAACATTTGTGCCACTATTTCGTCTGGAAAAGTGGTAGAATCAGTAGTCCATCGGACTGCTGATCGGACTAGTTCTTGTTCATGCATAGAACTTAACTCACTATAACCGATTCGGGACTTCAGAATGTGATCGGTAGCTTGGAATACTTGTTCTAGAGAACCTTGTTCTGGTGCTGGATGGTGAAAAATTGACTTGTGTTCTAGGCGCAAATGGCGATCTGGAAATTTAGATTTTCCTACATACGCTATTCTGTCGGGATTCTCGTCCTCTACCTCTTCAGTATAAGAGTCATTTTCTTTCTCGCTTACTCGTGCTTCTTTACGTTGTTCGTGTACCCTTATTATTTCTTTACGGATTTTCTTGTACATACTCTCTATACTACCGATAGTCTTGTGCTTACCCTCGGCTATATTATCACTCCACCTTGTCAGGACTTTCATTTCGGCTCGATCTTTGGTCGGATAATCTTGTTCTCGTATTAAACAATTAACCAGAAACTTTAATATCATGAGCTGGACTTCAACTTTTCTTTGGCACATGACGTCACTAATACTTTCTGGATCATTCCCTGTACGGATGAAACGATATATTCTGTCTAGATCTTCTTTCATATCTGGTAGGGTAACTAGATACTCGGTCACCT
The DNA here is from genome assembly GCF_964261635.1 of Lissotriton helveticus. Taxonomy (NCBI): domain Eukaryota; kingdom Metazoa; phylum Chordata; class Amphibia; order Caudata; family Salamandridae; genus Lissotriton; species Lissotriton helveticus. Next base: position 6,192,858 of record NC_136068.1, read on the forward strand.
TTCTTACGCGTAATGAATATAAAACCATACTATCCTCGCCTGGGACTGGATCATAGCCACATTCATTAAGGGCTTTTCTTATTTCTGCAACAGACTGATACCTGGGCGTACGCTGTGACGCTTGTGCATGTAATTCGGCTAACGTTAAACGCTTGTGTGGCGGCGGGGTTTGAGGAGGACCTCCCCCTGCGGCCCCTAAACTAGAGTCGTCTACTGATGCTCTTCGTCCTGGCAGAGTGGGAAATGGAAATGTAGGCTGGACTTGTATGGCGGGCTGGACCGGGGGTACCGTAACAGGTACTCCGGTGTCTGGAGGAGCGGGAAGTGCCTGATTTACAGGGACTGGCGGAGTAGGAACAGGATTTGCATATTCTGGGACTGTGTCGTCCAAATAGGACGAAATGAAAATATCAGCTGCGGTCGGTTTGTGACGTAGCTTGGTCGGAACTAATGGTGGCGGGAAATTACTGGATGCCTCTGGGGTCGCTTTTGGCAAGCCCTCGGCAAGAAGAGGATACATACCCTTAATAAGGGCATGCCTCTGTCTGTCTGACTGTTCGGCTTTAACTCGTTCACCAATCTCGATTAATTCTTTTTCTTGTGCTCGTTCTAAGGATTCTCTACTTAATTCTGACTTTCTGATTTCTTTTTCGGTTCTTTTATGAGATTCTTTGCGCCATAACTCGATGGCATCTTTCTGTGACTGTCTGGCTTTCTTTTTCCATAATGCCTCTTCTACTCGCATGATGCACTTGGCATCCCATGTGCCTGATACAGGCCATCTATACTTTTCCTCTAACTGTTTGGTATACTCGACCCATAAATCTAGATACAATATGGCGCTTATGCCATGCTTCTGATACATGAAATGACCTGGACTGTCCCTAGGCGGGACAGGAACTGCTGCTTCTAGCAGACCTTTTCTAGTTTTTAACTGACGCATTTTTGAAAAGAGTGGCATGACTGAACTATAATCTGGACACAATACGATACACAATAAACACGAGAATCACTTCGCACTCATACCACGACATTAAAATACATGAAGAACATTATGAATAACAGTTCGAACAGAATACCACCTGGAATACGGAAAACAGAGTACATGAATTTTCTCGAGAACAGAACTGACTAGAACAGAAACTAGATGCACTGCTGAAACAGTACGAAACTTACCGGTCTCATACAGAGACACGTCAGGACCCGTATCCACCGAAGTGGACACTTCGTTTGTGGGTCTGTGTACCACCAACCCACGGACCAGAGTCAATTAGATTGACCCTGTCTAGATACTACCCCAGTAATGGTACTCACCGGGCAGTAAGAACGGAAGGCCTCTGACTGGACTGGACTGCTTCGACGCCGGACGGACGAACTTCGGACTTCTGTTACGGGTGGGCCTCCGGATACCTCAGACCTTGGACTCTCGGCTTGGGCTCTGGTCGGGACTCGCCGCGTTCCTCCACCGTCTCGTCTGGATGCTGGACCGCCTCCTCCGTCTCCTCCGTGGGCCTGAGGGATACTTGAAGCAGAAATATCTGCCGGTGCGCAGAAGAGTTCCGTCACGACTGCAGAGGGTCAGGGGGTCGGCGTGGCTTCACCGACGCGTGGGGAAAGGGCAAGTCCCTGTTCGGGCGCCATTATGTGGTAAATAAATAAATAATACCTCTATTTTTCAATGAATAAATGAATAACAGATAGCTCAATAAATAAGAGTCAAGATTCGAGGTAGTAGGAGTTTTGCAGGTTTAATACAGCATAAGGACAGGAACAGGACAACCTGCACAGGAATAGGATGGCAGCGCTGCCGGGGGCAGAATCGGGACAAGGACCAGGATAACTTTTTAATAACAGTACATGAGCATATATACATATCGCAAACACATAGCATTACATTGCAATAGGCGTAGCAGTGGGTGGAGCAATAGGCGTGACGCGTAGCAGTCGCGAAAGATAAGGGTGAAAGTAGGTGTAACAGGGCGTATACATAGACATGTGATGCAAACGTAACAGAATATGTCATGAATGGGGCGGAAACATGGAGGGGGCTACCTAAGGAGCCGGGACCTCTGACCTGATGGTGCGCGCAAACTGGCAATGACGTATTACTAGGAGAAGCTGGGGGCTTCGAACTCTGTGCTAGGAGCAGAGACTAAAGTCTGGAGAGTCAGGGCGACATGTACCTAAGCGGTATCTAGTATCTGATGTTTTAGAGAACATGTTGATATAAACTATAAGTCAGGAGGGGAAAGGCTAACAGACTCTAAGACTGGTGCATGCATTATTCTACATGTAGTGCGTGATGAAGAATATTAAATGACCATTAAATGCAGTATTTCTCTAACGTGGAGACGTGAAGGCTGGACAATGACGGGAACTATTGATGCAGTTCAGTAGCTTAGGAATGCAGAGAAGGAGGACTGAACTGATAACTGGAATCATAACATACTCTTGGCAGACTCAGAGGCAGAGCCAGGCTGAGCCGGGCACTGCGAGGCAGGAAGTAAGTGAAGGGTCAGGAACACAGGTGGGGGCTGTATCGCTCCTCAGCGAGGGCTTCAGGAGACAGGAGCTGAAATCTGGTGTCCGGGCCCTTTTGAGGCCTAGGAACGGGGGCTTTACAATGAAATAACGTGCACACTGAGAAACGTGGCAACGTAGCTTTACATAGGCCTGATATTCGTAGTATTCACGAGAACTGGAAACTGACATACTAGAGGTGGGCACAACTGTAATTGCGTCATTAATCGAACATAGGGAATACATATGCATATTAATCATGCACAGATAACATATGATGGATGATGCGTAGGGACACAGAACATGGCAAAATTTACTTTTTACTAGAATTCAGATACGATGTAGAGTACATCCCAGGCAACAAGAACAGAGTGGCAGACTACTTAAGCAGGGCGGCGGCCATGGAACAGAGCGTGGATGACCAAACAGGAATGGATGAGTTAGTAGCACTCACGGAAGACCAAGAAAAGGTAATTGGGAACCAGGAATGGAAAGAAGCGTATGAAGAAGACCGAACCATAAAAGAAGTGAAATCATATATCACGAAGGGATGGCCGGACAAAAGACGGATCAGTGGAGATCTCAAGCCATACTACGAGGTCAGGGAAGAATTGTCGATGGACGACCAAGGAGTGTTCGTGTACAGGGGAGAGAAAGTCATCCCCCCGGAAAACATCATCCCCAGATTACTAAGCATGCTCCATGAAGGACATTTGGGGATAGGAAAAATGAAGCTGAGGACCAAACAAAACTACTGGTGGCCAGGGATGGACGTACGAGACGAAAGACACGTCAGGGACTGCTTGCAATGCCAAGGGGCAGATAAGACACTCAAACTGCTACGCCCGGCAATAGGAAACTTTGACCCCCCACAGAATCCGTGGGAAGAGTTGTCGGTGGACATCCAAGGTCCGATCCTGGATGGACAAGGAGTGCAGAAATACGTGTGCGTCCTCATGGATAGATACTCTAAATGGCCAGAATTGACAGTGGACGAAGCAATGGACACAGATACCATAATAAAATTCTTGTCTGACACCTTTGTGAGAGAGGGCATTCCTAAGTCCATCCTGAGTGATAATGGCCCCCAATTAAGGTCAGAAAAGTGGAGCAACTTCATGCAGAGGAATGGTATCCTAGCCAAACATACGTCCATCTACCATCTGTCCGGGAATGGCTTAGTGGAGCGATTTAACAGGGTGGTGATGGGGTCAGTGCAGGCAGCTATCTCCAACAACAAAGACTAGGAAAGGGAGATATTGCACATGATATGGGCGTACAGAATCACCCCCACAGGCACAGGGTATAGCCCCTTCCAAATTCTGAGGGGCCGTGAACCATTCACCCGGGACAACCGCATGTGAAAGGATAAACTCATAACGAGCGAGTGGTCCCCCGCAGTGGTACGAGCCAACCTGGAAAAGGCTCAGGCCATCTACTCGAGGCACTACAACAGCCGCAGAAATGTGAGAGAGACGGACTTGGAAAAAGGAGAGTGGGTACGAGTAAAGTTAGCCACGCTACAAAGAAAGGGAGACAGCAAGTACAGTAAACCCATGCAGGTCAAGGAAGTGTTGGGCAGGGCGGCCCTACTAAGCGACGGAAACGTATGGTCTCAGGATCGCATGGCAAGATGCAACAGAGTCCTACGATGGTGCCAAGGCGGAGCGGATCAAGGAGACATGGAGGAAAAGAATGTAGAGCAGGAACAAGTAGGTGCAGAGCTGGATGAGGAAAGAGGAGAACAGCTGGGAGAAAGAAATGATGAGGGCAGCCAGGGAGCTGCGCGAGAAAGAGACATGAGGAGAATAAAAGAAAGTGCGGACGCGCAGGGAAGTGCAGAAATGGACGTAGAGACTCAGGTGAGGGAGACTCCGTCCACTCCGGTGAGGTTGACCCGAAGGGGAAGAGTGCTGATGAAACCGGGCAGGTTTCGAGACTTTGACATGAACGGCGGACTGTAAGTTAAATGTTTCATTGTTGGAAAAAGGGGAGATATGTGGTGGTGCGCTCTAGTTGCTGCACGTCACGCCGTGACGTGAGGTGCCGGTGGCCATTTTGGGGCTGCGCGCGCATCGCGCATTTGTAGGCGCGAAAGCCGAGAGCAACGGCAGATCGGCTCGGCGCTCTTTAGGCATATGAGTAATAAACCAAAGTTGCCTACTAAGCATCGTGTGGAGTCATTATTGGGGGAAACCCTAACATTACAGAAGCGCTCCTCCTCCGAGGTCGACGTCCCAGTTGTGCACATAGGAGACCCGGGGCCTCATTTATGAGGCCTTGCGTCAGTTTTGCGCTTCCGATGCGTCACTTTTTGTGACGCATCGGCGGCGTAAAACATACCTCCTGTTGCGCACTATTTACAAAGTGACGCATCTAAGCAGATGCGTCACTTTGTAAACCCCTGCGCTACAATATACCTGCATCAGGTATAATGTATGCAGGGGGGGCGTTCCCCCGCAAAAAGCCTCGTAGAAGTGACGCAGTGAAATCTATGAGATTTCACTGCGTTACTTCTAGGATTCCATTGCGTCAAAATCTTGCGCTTGCCTCACAGCAGGCGTAAGACTGACGCAAGCCCTTTCACATGGGGCTTTCCCCATGTGAAAGGACGCATTGCTGGAGTTGCATCACTTTTGTGACACACTCCGGCAATGCGTCACTTTTGCGCCATACAGATACGTCAGAAATACTGACGTATCTGTAACTCCTTGCGCCATGATGCGTCATACTGTAAATATGACGCATCAGGTATATTGCAAGGAGGGCGCACTGAGAAGTCACGCATCGCTGCTTTCACGCAGCGTTGCGTCATTTCTCATAAATGAGGCCCTTAGTATTTCTGAAAAACTATGACCAAAAATTGAAGGAAAGATGATTCAACGACCCCCACACGGTGCCCAGGTGACCTCTACTGCCCTCAAGGTGAATGGCAGGAAGCCCAGGTTTCACTGTTCCCAAGTTAGTCTACATCCAGCATCTCACAAAACATCATACACAATCTGAATGGAACAGAGGGGGGATTGTTATCATAAAAATACCCCCCTCCATCTCTACCTTTGGGCTTTTTGACAAAAGATATGTATTTTGTTTTTATGCTTATTTTTTTGTATCTTGATTTTATCTATTTTGCCCTTCTAAAGCAATGTATCCTTTAGTCCTAATATTTCTCATGTACAATGATAATTCTCTAATAATAATATGACCCATAATGCTGACACTCATCTGTCAGTTTATGTCTGGTATCTGCATATGAAAGGAGAGGAAAGAAGTACCCCCAAGTGCAGCTGAATGTTTATTACATCTCTGCTTGGAACTGAGGTTAGTGAGGATGTAATGGGGAAATGTGTGCATATCTGGGATGAAAACCTTTCACGTCACACGTGGGTAGACAGCACCATCAGTCCTCAGACTGTCATGAGACTGACCTCTACTTCTTTATGTTTCAGAGGAGATGGCACTGTTTACGTAGGTCAAAATATTGGCTGCAAGATCACAATTTACAACGCAGACATAGAGGGGGCACCTCCAGTCTTATTGATTAATACAGGCAGTACGGAGAACTGCTGTATGCCCTGTTGCCTCTAAACTCAGGTGGTATGTGCTCCATTGTGACCTTGCACTAGGCCTGGGCGGTAAATTCCGTTCCGCTTGCGGAATTTGCAGAATTTGGGTAATTTCGCGTTCCGCGGAGAACAGGAAATTGCTCAAAATTCAGCGTTCCGCAACTTTGCGAAATGTTTTGCTTGTTTGCGTTCTCACAATGCTTGTTCGTGAGATATTTCCCCCCGAGCATGCAAACAGCGATTGTGAACAGTAAAAAAGCATTTGTGAACAAGCAATTCCACGTGTTCGGGGAATTTCTGCGCGTTCACGGAGATTATTTACCATTTTGCGGAGATTTGCATAACGCAATTACGCAAATTCCGCCCACCCCTACCTTCCACTGTCCAATGTGAGCTTGACGCTGCTGCACAGTGCTCTGCTGCACGAGGGATTTTATAATGGCAAAAGCATAGTGACTTCATATTAGTTTACAGACACTAATGCACTGATTAGGGGTGAGTGGGGGGGCTATCTGAAGGCTCAATGACCCCTAACTCTTTTGCACCTACAGATGGATGTATGATGATACAATGCACACTTTTACAACGCATACCTTTACAACGCATTTTTTACACCGCAACATCCATTACAACGCACACCATTACAACGCATACCATTACAACGAATTCTTAGAAACTACCTTTACAATGCATTCCACTACAACGCATACTACATTTACAACGCATACCATTACAACGCATTACATTACATTGCATATAAGTTAAGTGTTGGATAGTGTAGGGGTTAAAATTACTATTCTAACTCCAGGGGGTGCAACAGTAGGGAAAGTTTTCGATAGTGTAGGGGTTAAAATTACTATTCTAACTCCAGGGGGTGCAACAGTAGGGTAAGTGTTGGATGGTAAGTTTTGCGTTGTAATGGTATGCGTTGTAATGACTGCGTTGTAATGGTATGCGTTGTAGTGGTGTGCGTAGTAGTGCCATGCGTTGTAATGACTGCGTTGTAAATGCATGCGTTGTAATAGATTTTGCGTTGTAAAAGTTTCTGTTGGAAGGGGCAATCTCCGAGGGCCAGGTTGTGCTCACCCAGACACCCCAAGATCCACCTCTCCCACAGAACTTGCCGAGTCTTGATGTGAGGTCCTCGCCGGGGAGGCCTTTGGGTTTGGGATCGTACACACTGAGCTCACACCACACTACGAACAGACACCACACCGTTGGGTTTTTAGGAACAAGTTCTTTATATAAGCAAATAACGAAGGAAGCACTCGTATATACACAGTGGCAAAAGGACCACTAAGTCTCTGAGGATTCGGGAAGGGGGAAGCGGGACAGTCTGTTAGTCTCTGGGTCAGTACGAGGCGTATCCCGCGCACAGCTCTCAATCCTCGAGCCGGGGGGTACGAGATGGTGGTCGTACTGGCTGCCTCACCTTCGTCGAGTCGGCCCGGTCGTGATGGTGGTCTCGATGGTCCAGCCGGACCAGAGTACTCCTCGAGCCGCGACGAGGTCAGCAGGGCTCGATCGGGAGGGGTTTGTGAGAGCCGCGACAGCGTCAGCAGGGCTCGGACGGTCTTAGAGGTCGAGCCGCGACAGCATCAGCAGGGCTCGGATGGTTGCAAGTTCAGCTCGAGCCGCGACAGCGTCAGCAGGGCTCTGGTGGTCTTTTAGAGATCGAGCCGCGACAGTGTCAGCAGGGCTCCGGTGGTTACAAGTTCAGCTCGAGCCGCGACAGCATCAGCAGGGCTCCGGTGGTCTTTTAGAGATCGAGCCGCGACAGCGTCAGCAGGGCTCCGATGGTTACAAGTTCAGCTTGAGCCGCGACAGCGTCAGCAGGGCTCAAAGGTTCCAGGTGAGTCTTCTCAGGGTCAGCCGCGATCAGATCAGCAGGCTTCAGGTCCAAGATACAACTGCCCGCTAGTTGTCAGGCGGGCCCAGTTATAGTCCTTTCGCTCTTTGATCTCCGGACCCTCGCAGGCGGAGGACTCAAGCCCTGGGGGCGGGTCGTTGGCGAGATCCGGCGGTGGGCTCTTTGATCCCTTTGAAAGATGGGTCCGGGAATTCCCAGACGCCCAGCGGGTCTGGAGCCAGCCCTCGGGGAGGCCAGAGGGGTGATCGAAACTGGCCCACAGGGGAGGCCAAAGGTGTGACAGAAACCAGCCCCTCAGGGGAGGCCGGAGGTGCCATCGAAACTCCCTGGCTTATCTCACTCGGGGAGCCCTTTACCCCCCAGCCGGGACTGGCGCGCCTTTGGAGTCTGGGCTTCGCTGGGGCCGGGGTCACGCTAGGCCTAGGGAGACAGGGATGTCGGGAGGGGAAGATGGCGTCCGGGCCCTGTGGGGCATGCATGGTTAGGCGCGAGGAGCCGGGCGAGGAGCGGGAAAGGCAGGCCTGGTCAAGGGTCTCGGGGGATCTAGGCGTCACTGGGTAGGACGACCAGGCTCGGGTTGCAGGCTACACTAATGGAGAGGCTGCGCAGGGGACTCGGGGTACAGGCCTACGCTCACAGGGTGTGGAGGGACAGAGGTGAACCACGCCACGAGGCCGGGTCCAACATGCGTCCCCCCCAGCTGAAGGCGGGGAGAACTACCCATCCTCTTGGGGGTTCTCTTCGCTGAGGCAGAAGAATTGGGACAGGCCGTCAGCGTTGGCGTGGTCCGCGCCCGGCCGGTGTTCGACAGTGAAGTCCATCCCCTGGAGGGAGATGGACCAGCGCAGCAATTTGGGATTCTCCCCTCTCATCTGCATTAGCCACCGGAGAGGTCGGTGGTCGGTCTGGACCCGGAAGTGAGTACCGAACAGGTAGGGCCTCAGCTTCTTCAGGGCCCAAACTACCGCGAAGGCCTCCCGCTCGATGGTGCTCCACCTTTGTTCTCGAGGGAGTAGCCTCCGGCTAATGAATGCCACTGGTTGGTCTAGGCCGTTCTCATTCACCTGGGACAGGACGGCTCCGATGCCATGCTCGGACGCGTCCGTCTGGACTACAAACTCTTGTGAGTAGTCGGGGGCCTGCAGGATGGGGGCAGTGCACATGGCGTCTTTTAACGTTTCGAACGCCTCTTGGCAGGCGGAGGTCCAGCTGACTTTCTTCGGCTGGTTTTTGGAGGTTAACTCCGTGAGGGGGGCTACGATGCTGCCGTAACTCTTGATGAACCGGCGGTAGTACCCCGTGAGCCCTAGAAATGCCCGCACTTCCGTCTGGGTCGTGGGGGCCTCCCAGGCCACGATGGCATCGATCTTGGGCTGGAGGGGGGCTACGAGGCCGCTTCCGACCTGGTGCACGAGGTAGGTTACGGACCCTTGTCCGATCTGGCACTTGCTCGCCTTAATGGTGAGACCAGCCCTCCTCAGGGCGGTCAGCACCGCCCAGAGATGCTGGAGGTGCTCGGGCCAGTGGGAACTGTACACGGCGATATCATCCAGATACACAGCGGTGAACTCTTCCAACCCCGCCAGGACCTGGTTCACCAGTCGCTGGAAGGTGGCGGGGGCGTTCTTCATCCCGAAGGGCATCACCCGGAAATGGTAGTGACCATCCGGGGTGGAAAAAGCGGATCTTTCCTTTGCTCCCTCGGTGAGGGCGATCTGCCAGTATCCACTGGTCAGGTCGAACGTGCTAAGGAAGCGAGCAGCCCGAGGCGATCGATAAGCTCGTCGGCTCGGGGGATGGGATGCGCATCGGTCCTGGTGACTGCGTTGAGCCCGCGGTAGTCAACGCAGAACCTCAGATCGGGAACAGCACCGGGGGCGGCTGCCTTCGGAACCAGGACCACGGGACTAGCCCATGGGCTGTCAGAGGCTTCGACCACCCCGAGAGCTAGCATCTTTGATACCTCGGCCTTGATACAGGCCCGGACTCGGTCAGGGACGCGGTAGGCTCGGTGCCGTACCGGTGGGCTGTCCCCGGTGTCCACGTCGTGGACGCACCAGTTGGTGACGCCGGGGGTGAGGGAGAAGAGGTCCGAGAACTGTCCCAACAACTGGCGACAGTCCTCGCGCTGCTCGGGAGAGAGGGAGGAGGAGAGACTCACCCCCTCTACGGAGCCATCTTTTTCTTTCATGCACAGGAGATCGGGGAGAGGCTCCGTTTCTTCTTCTTCCCCATCGTCCGTGGCGAGGAGCAAGCTCAACTCGGACCGGGCGAAGTGGGGCTTGAGGCGGTTCACGTGAAGGACCCGCAAGGGGTTCCTGGGGGACTCTACATCGATGAGGTAGGTCACCTGACTCTTGCGCTCTACCACCTTGAAGGGCCCTGTCCACTTGTCTTGCAGGACACAGGGCTCTACGGGGGCCATAACCCAGACCCGCTGTCCGGGCTGAAACTCGACCAGAGTGGCATTTTGGTCATACCACCGTTTCATTTCGTCTTGGCTGGCTTCGAGGTTTGCCTCGGCCAGCTCTCGGAACTTCCTCGTCTGGTTTCGGAGGGCCAAAATGTATCGAAACACATCGGGAGGGGGCTCTGGGGCCGCCGTTTCCCACCCTTCCTTGACCAGGGTGAGGGGTCCCCGGACGGGGTGCCCGTAGAGCAGTTCGAAGGGGCTGAACCCCAGGGATTTCTGGGGAACTTCGCGGTACGCGAAGAGGAGACAGGGAAGGAGGACGTCCCACTTACGCCTCAGGGGCTCTTCGAGTCCCATGATCATTCCCTTGAGGGTCCGGTTGAAGCGTTCCACCAGACCGTTACCCTGGGGGTGGTATGGGGTGGTGAACTTGTACGTCACCCCACATTGTTGCCAAAGGGACTTCATGTATTTCGAGATGAAGTTGGTCCCTCGGTCGCTGACGACCTCTCGAGGGAATCCCACCCGGGAGAAGATAGCCATGAGGGCCCGCCCCACTACGGGGGCGGTCACCGTTCGGAGGGGAACGGCTTCGGGGTATCGGGTGGCATGGTCCACCAGCACCAGGATAAAGCGGTGCCCCAAGGAGGTTCGAGGTCGAGTGGGCCCACAATGTCGATTCCCACCCTCTCAAAGGGGGTACTGACCACGGGGAAGGGTTGGAGGGGAGCCTTGCGCTTCCCTCCGCTCTTTCCACTGGACTGACAAGTGGGGCAGGATTTACAGTGGGCCTCCACATCGGAGCGCATGCCCGGCCAGTAGAAGTGGGTGACCAGGCGCTGGTACGTTTTGTCTTGTCCCAAGTGTCCCGCCAGGGGCATGTCATGGGCCAGGTTCAGGAGGAAGCCGCGGAAGCGTAGGGGGACCACCAGCACTCGGCCGGACCCTAGCTCGGCGGACTTTTGCTCGCTGTATAATAGGCCGTTTTCCCAATAGATAAAGTGGGAGCCGGACTGGTCACCGGCGGCCTGGGCGGCGGCCTGCTGCCGTGGCCCCACCAGGGATGGGCAGGATGTCTGCTCTAGGCAGAACTCTTCTCGGGACGGTCCCCCTTCCTGGCGCCATTGGGCCAGCTCAGGAAGGTCGTCCAAGCTCGGGGTCGGTTCGACGTCGGGGCCGAGGGGCCCTGCGTCGGGGGGGAAGCTCTCCCCGGGGAATAGCTCAGGGGTCTCAAAGGGTTCAGGGACCTCGGGGTCCTCGGGGGTCGCCGGGGCCGCCTCTAAGGTCACCCCTTCGGGGGCGGTCCTTTGGGCGGTCAACGACCGGGTACTCACACAGGCCCACTCGGGCAGGCCCACCATCTCCAAGTGGGTCCTTTTCTCAACCCGCTGCCATGGGGAGCTCTCTAGATTGTTGCCGAGCAGGCAGTCCACCGGCATGTCGGAGCGGACCGCCACTCGTAACTCTCCAGAGACGCCCCCCCACTCGAACGGGACTTGAGCTATCCGGCAGGTGCGGACGGAGTTATCGGCTGCGATCACCCTGCAGGAGATGTGGGGAACAATCTGGGCTTCGGTGACGAGGTGCCGTTTGACGGCGGTGATACTGGCCCCAGTGTCTCGGAGCGCCCCTATGTGATGGCCATTGATAGTCACCTGCTGCCGGTACTTCTCTGTGTTGTCGGGTAGGGGAGCTCCGAGGACCATCTCCCTATCACCCAAGGAGACTAACATCATTGCTGCGGGTTCAGCTCCCTCGAACTCTTCCTCCCCCTCCTCTTCTAGGGCTACGGAGGTGATGTGGCGCATTGGGGGCCCTGCAGCGGTAGGCTTCTGGAACAAGAGGCAGCGGGGGTCATTGGCATAGTGCCCGGGTTTCTGGCAATGGTAGCAGGCTTGGCTGACCCGGGGCCCTGGCCTAGTTGGGGGAAACCCTGCGCGCGCTGTGGGAGGTGAGGTACCTGGCTGGTTTCTGGGGGGACTGCGCGGGGACCCTCCCTGGGAACCCCTCTGTCTATTCTGACCCCCTCCTCCCCTCGGGCGGGATGGTCCTTGTTCGTTTCGGCCAGTGTCCCCCCCCGGGCCCCCAGGGTACTCTGGTGCTCACCCAGCGATCGGCCTCGACGGCCAGCTTCCGGGGGTCGGCCAACTTGCTGTCCAGGAGGTGCTGTCGGAGTTCCACAAAGCAATTCAGGGACAAGTGCTCATACGCAATGAGCTCGATGAGCCCCTCGAAGGTGGATACTTTGCTGCCCTTGATCCACCCTTCCAGGGCCCGGCTGTAGAAATTGACATATTCTACCCACGTGGTGCCGGGGATCTTCTTGCATTCTCGGAAGCGTTGGCGGTACATTTCTGGAGTGAGCCCGTACCTTGTGAGGAGGGCCTCTTTCATGTGGCTGTAGGAGGTCTGTTCGGCAGACGGTAGGTCGAGTAGGGTGTCTCTCCCCTCACTCAGGAATCGACCCCACAGCCCGGCTCCCCAATCTTTCTGCGGAACTCGGTGTGAGGTCATAGCTACCTCGTAGGCCTTGAACCATTGCTGGATGTCATCGTTTTTATAATATTCTTTGACCACATCCTTGGGGATGTGGACCTTGGGTTCCACTGGGGGACCAGACTCTCGGGTCGCTGCTGTTTTGTACCTTCGTTCCGGGCCTTTAGTTCGATTTCCAATATGCTGCGCTCGTGCTCCAGCTGGAGCTTCTTTCCATCATGTTCTCGCTGGAGCTTCTTCTCCTCCAGTTCTCCTTGCAGCCGCAGCTGCTTGATGGCTAGCTTCTTCTCGGCCAGCTTGAGTTCTCCTTCCATTTTCAAACGGGCTAGTTCTAGCTCGTGGTTTCGGTTGCGTTCTCGGTCGGTCATCTCTTCTCGAGACAGACCTCTCTCGGGGCTGTAAGTCCGCGTCGGGGACTCTGCTCTTTCTTGCTCTGGGGAGTGGGTTTCGATCAGGGGTGCTCCCCCTCCATCAGCTTCTGTCGGTGCTGGAGGTTGGGCTCCGGTCTCCACCCAGGCTGTTCGAGCTTGTTGGAAGTCCTCTTTGGTGTTTAATCCCGTTGACGGGATATGGAGATCTTTGCAGAATTGCTTGAGCTCACGTTGCGAATAGTCTCCCAGAAGCTCCATCTGGAAGGTGGTCTTGTCGGTAGTGACGCTCATGGCTGCTCTTTGTTCGGGTAGTGTGTCAGTACTGTACGATCCCTAGGCGTAGGTTCTTATCGCGACGCTGCCACCAATGTTGGAAGGGGCAATCTCCGAGGGCCAGGTTGTGCTCACCCAGACACCCCAAGATCCACCTCTCCCACAGAACTTGCCGAGTCTTGATGTGAGGTCCTCGCCGGGGAGGCCTTTGGGTTTGGGATCGTACACACTGAGCTCACACCACACTACGAACAGACACCACACCGTTGGGTTTTTAGTAACAAGTTCTTTATATAAGCAAATAACGAAGGAAGCACTCGTATATACACAGTGGCAAAAGGACCACTAAGTCTCTGAGGATTCGGGAAGGGGGAAGCGGGACAGTCTGTTAGTCTCTGGGTCAGTACGAGGCGTATCCCGCGCACAGCTCTCAATCCTCGAGCCGGGGGGTACGAGATGGTGGTCGTACTGGCTGCCTCACCTTCGTCGAGTCGGCCCGGTCGTGATGGTGGTCTCGATGGTCCAGCCGGACCAGAGTACTCCTCGAGCCGCGACGAGGTCAGCAGGGCTCGATCGGGAGGGGTTCGTGAGAGCCGCGACAGCGTCAGCAGGGCTCGGATGGTCTTAGAGGTCGAGCCGCGACAGCGTCAGCAGGGCTCGGATGGTTGCAAGTTCAGCTCGAGCCGCGACAGCGTCAGCAGGGCTCCGGTGGTCTTTTAGAGATCGAGCCGCGACAGCGTCAGCAGGGCTCCAGTGGTTACAAGTTCAGCTCGAGCCGCGACAGCATCAGCAGGGCTCCGATGGTTCCGTTCAGCTTGAGCCGCGACAGCGTCAGCAGGGCTCCAGTGGTTACAAGTTCAGCTCGAGCCGCGACAGCGTCAGCAGGGCTCCGGAGGTCTTTTAGAGATCGAGCCGCGACAGCGTCAGCAGGGCTCCGATGGTTACAAGTTCAGCTTGAGCCGCGACAGCGTCAGCAGGGCTCCGATGGTTCAGTTCAGCTTGAGCCGCGACAGCGTCAGCAGGGCTCAAAGGTTCCAGGTGAGTCTTCTCAGGGTCAGCCGCGATCAGATCAGCAGGCTTCAGGTCCAAGATACAACTGCCCGCTAGTTGTCAGGCGGGCCCAGTTATAGTCCTTTCGCTCTTTGACCTCCGGACCCTCGCAGGCGGAGGTCTCCGGCCCTGGGGGCGGGTCGTTGGCGAGGTCCGGCGGTTGGCTCTTTGATCCCTTTGAAAGATGGGTCCGGGAATTCCCAGACGCCCAGCGGGTCTGGAGCCAGCCCTCGGGGAGGCCAGAGGGGTGATCGAAACTGGCCCACAGGGGAGGCCAAAGGTGTGACAGAAACCAGCCCCTCAGGGGAGGCCGGAGGTGCCATCGAAACTCCCTGGCTTATCTCACTCGGGGAGCCCTTTACCCCCCAGCCGGGACTGGCGTGCCTTTGGAGTCTGGGTTTCGCTGGGGCCGGGGTCACGCTAGGCCCAGGGAGACAGGGATCTCGGGAAGGGAAGATGGCATCCGGGCCCTGTGGGGCATGCATGGTTAGGCGCTCGGAGCCGGGCGAGGAGCGGGAAAGGCAGGCCTGGTCAAGGGTCTCGGGGGATCTAGGCGTCACTGGGTAGGACGACCAGGCTCGGGTTGCAGGCTACACTAATGGGGAGGCTGCGCAGGGGACTCGGGGTACAGGCCTACGCTCACAGGGTGTGGAGGGACAGAGGTGAACCACGCCACGAGGCCGGGTCCAACAGTTTCGTTGTAATGGTAGTGCGTTGTAAAAATTGCGTTGTAAACGTTGTATACCCCTACAGATACGTCAGAAATACTGACTAATCAGTAACTCCTTGTGACGTGATGCGTCATACTGTAAATATGACGCATCCAGCATGTCGCAAGGAGGGCGCTGTGAAAAGTGGCGCATCGCTGCTTTCACGCAGGGATGCGCCACTTCTCATAAATGAGGCCCTGAGTGTGCACGTCTCCTCTGACACACAGTTCATGCTTGTTGCGGGTGATACTGTGGGCCTGATCCACAAAGGTAAACTTAAAAGCTTACTACTTTTCGGTACTCACAAAGATACATTTAGACTAAAAGTGTAACTTTACTAGTGTTAACTTACCTATGTGAATATTGAAATGTAGTAAATAGGCACAAAAGTGTAAGTTTACTTTTGTGAGTCGAGCCATGTGTGTCTGTACCCTTTGGCACACAGTTCATGTTTGTTGTCTGTGATTCTGTGTGTGTCTGTAGTCTCTGACACACTGTGTGCGCCTATCCCCTGTGACACCCAGTTAATGTGTACTGCCTGTGATAATGTGTGTGTGCACCCTAGGACACTCTGTGTGTGTCTGTCCCCATGACACAGGATCCATGCTTGTTGCCTGTGATGGTGTGTCTATCCCCTGTGATAGTCTGTGTGTGTCTGCTGCCTGTGATATTCTGCCTTCTTCTGTCCTGTGAGGAGCCTTGTGCCTGCCTGACCCTGTGATCTGCTTTTAGTTTCGGACTCTGCTATTTCTTTCTCATGACTTTCCTTGTGCACAGACAGCTCTTTTCTGAGTCTAAAAATACCAGAGAATCCATTCCTTGGAGTGGGGGAGGGGCTGAGAGCTCTGACAGCCTGCAGCTACCAATGCTTATCTTGGAGGAATGTATACATGCTGTCAGGCCCCGGTGGGCAGCGGCAAGGGCTGGACATTACAGGTGCTGGGAGACCACACAGGATTGTGTACGTTTAATGTGGATGCATACATTGAAATGCACAGTGATGGCACCTTTCACACACACTGGACACACCAGGCATCCTTTCACACACACTGGACACACCAGGCATCCTTTCACACACACTGGACACACCAGGCCTCCTTTCACACACACTGGACACACCAGGCATCCTTTCACACACACTGGACACACCAGGCATCCTTTCACACACACTGGACACACCAGGCATCCCTTCACACACACTGGACACACCAGGCATCCTTTCACACACACTGGACACACCAGGCCTCCTTTCACACACACTGGACACACCAGGCATCCTTTCACACACACTGGACACACCAGGCATCCTTTCACACACACTGGACACACCAGGCATCCCTTCACACACACTGGACACACCAGGCATCCTTTCACACACACTGGACACACCAGGCATCCTTTCACACACACTGGACACACCAGGCATCCTTTCACACACACTGGACACACCAGGCCTCCTTTCACACACACTGGACACACCAGGCCTCCTTTCACACACACTGGACACACCAGGCCTCCTTTCACACACACTGGACACACCAGGCATCCTTTCACACACACTGGACACACCAGGCATCCTTTCACACACACTGGACACACCAGGTCTCCTTTCACACACACTGGACACACCAGGTCTCCTTTCACACACACTGGACACACCAGGCCTCCTTTCACACACACTGGACACACCAGGCATCCTTTCACACACACTGGACACACCAGGCCTCCTTTCACACACACTGGACACACCAGGTCTCCTTTCACACACACTGGACACACCAGGCATCCTTTCACACACACTGGACACACCAGGCCTCCTTTCACACACACTGGACACACCAGGTCTCCTTTCACACACACTGGACACACCAGGCCTCCTTTCACACACACTGGACACACCAGGCATCCTTTCACACACACTGGACACACCAGGCATCCTTTCACACACACTGGACACACCAGGCATCCTTTCACACACACTGGACACACCAGGCCTCCTTTCACACACACTGGACACACCAGGCATCCTTTCACACACACTGGACACACCAGGCCTCCTTTCACACACACTGCACACACCAGGCATCCTTTCACACACACTGGACACACCAGGCATCCTTTCACACACACTGGACACACCAGGCCTCCTTTCACACACACTGGACACACCAGGCATCCTTTCACACACACTGCACACACCAGGCCTCCTTTCACACACACTGCACACACCAGGCATCCTTTCACACACACTGGACACACCAGGCATCCTTTCACACACACTGGACACACCAGGCCTCCTTTCACACACACTGGACACACCAGGCCTCCTTTCACACACACTGGACACACCAGGCCTGCTTTCACTGGACACACCAGGCATCCTTTCACACACACTGGACACACCAGGCCTCCTTTCACACACACTGGACACACCAGGCCTCCTTTCACTGGACACACCAGGCCTCCTTTCACACACACTGGACACACCAGGCCTCCTTTCACACACACTGGACACACCAGGCCTCCTTTCACACACACTGGACACACCAGGCCTGCTTTCACTGGACACACCAGGCCTCCTTTCACACACACTGGACACACCAGGCCTCCTTTCACACACACTGGACACACCAGGCCTCCTTTCACACACACTGGACACACCAGGCCTCCTTTCACTGGACACACCAGGCCTCCTTTCACACACACTGGACACACCAGGCCTCCTTTCACACACACTGGACACACCAGGCCTCCTTTCACACACACTGGACACACCAGGCCTCCTTTCACACACACTGGACACACCAGGCCTGCTTTCACTGGACACACCAGGCATCCTTTCACACACACTGGACACACCAGGCATCCTTTCACACACACTGGACACACCAGGCATCCTTTCACACACACTGGACACACCAGGCATCCTTTCACACACACTGGACACACCAGGCCTCCTTTCACACACACTGGACACACCAGGCCTCCTTTCACACACACTGGACACACCAGGCCTCCTTTCACACACACTTGACACACCAGGCATCCTTTCACACACACTGGACACACCAGGCCTCCTTTCACACACACTGGACACACCAGGCCTCCTTTCACACACACTTGACACACCAGGCCTCCTTTCACACACACTGGACACACCAGGCCTCCTTTCACACACACTGGACACACCAGGCATCCTTTCACACACACTGGACACACCAGGCATCCTTTCACACACACTGGACACACCAGGCATCCTTTCACACACACTTGACACACCAGGCATCCTTTCACACACACTGGACACACCAGGCCTCCTTTCACACACACTGCACACACCAGGCCTCCTTTCACACACACTGGACACACCAGGCATCCTTTCACACACACTGGACACACCAGGCATCCTTTCACACACACTGGACACACCAGGCCTCCTTTCACACACACTGGACACACCAGGCCTCCTTTCACACACACTGGACACACCAGGCCTCCTTTCACACACACTGGACACACCAGGCCTCCTTTCACACACACTGGACACACCAGGCCTCCTTTCACACACACTGGACACACCAGGCATCCTTTCACACACACTGGACACACCAGGCCTGCTTTCACACACACTGGACACACCAGGCCTCCTTTCACACACACTGGACACACCAGGCCTCCTTTCACACACACTGGACACACCAGGCCTGCTTTCACACACACTGGACACACCAGGCCTGCTTTCACACACACTGGACTCACCAGGCCTCCTTTCACACACACTGGACACACCAGGCCTCCTTTCACACACACTGGACACACCAGGCCTCCTTTCACACACACTGGACACACCAGGCCTCCTTTCACACACACTGGACACACCAGGCATCCTTTCACACACACTGCACACACCAGGCCTCCTTTCACACACACTGGACACACCAGGCATCCTTTCACACACACTGGACACACCAGGCATCCTTTCACACACACTGCACACACCAGGCCTCCTTTCACACACACTGGACACACCAGGCCTCCTTTCACACACACTGGACACACCAGGCATCCTTTCACACACACTGGACACACCAGGCCTCCTTTCAAACACACTGGACACACCAGGCATCCTTTCACACACACTGGACACACCAGGCCTGCTTTCACACACACTGGACACACCAGGCCTCCTTTCACACACACTGGACACACCAGGCCTCCTTTCACACACACTGGACACACCAGGCCTCCTTTCACACACACTGGACACACCAGGCCTCCTTTCACACACACTGGATACACCAGGCCTCCTTCCACACACACTGGACACACCAGGCCTCCTTTCACACACACTGGACACACCAGGCCTCCTTTCACACACACTGGACACACCAGGCCTCCTTCCACACACACTGGACACACCAGGCCTCCTTTCACACACACTGGACACACCAGGCCTCCTTTCACACACACTGGACACACCAGGCCTCCTTTCACACACACTGGACACACCAGGCCTCCTTTCACACACACTGGACACACCAGGCCTCCTTTCACACACACTGGACACACCAGGCCTCCTTTCACACACACTGGACACACCAGGCCTCCTTTCACACACACTGGACACACCAGGCCTCCTTTCACACACACTGGACACACCAGGCCTCCTTTCACACACACTGGACACACCAGGCCTGCTTTCACACACACTGGACACACCAGGTCTCCTTTCACACACACTGGACACACCAGGCCTGCTTCCACACACACTGGACACACCAGGCCTCCTTTCACACACACTGGACACACCAGGCCTCCTTTCACACACACTGGACACACCAGGCCTCCTTTCACACACACTGGACACACCAGGCCTCCTTTCACACACACTGGACACACCAGGCATCCTTTCACACACACTGCACACACCAGGCCTGCTTTCACACACACTGGACACACCAGGCATCCTTTCACACACACTGGACACACCAGGCCTCCTTTCACACACACTGGACACACCAGGCCTCCTTTCACACACACTGGACACACCAGGCATCCTTTCACACACACTGGACACACCAGGCCTCCTTTCACACACACTGGACACACCAGGCCTCCTTTCACACACACTGGACACACCAGGTCTCCTTCCACACACACTGGACACACCAGGCCTCCTTCCACACACACTGGACACACCAGGCCTCCTTCCACACACACTGGACACACCAGGCATCCTTTCACACACACTGGACACACCAGGCCTCCTTTCACACACACTGGACACACCAGGCCTCCTTTCACACACACTGGACACACCAGGCCTCCTTTCACACACACTGGACACACCAGGCCTCCTTTCACACACACTGGACACACCAGGCCTCCTTTCACACACACTGGACACACCAGGCCTCCTTTCACACACACTGGACACACCAGGCCTGCTTTCACACACACTGGACACACCAGGTCTCCTTCCACACACACTGGACACACCAGGCCTCCTTCCACACACACTGGACACACCAGGCCTCCTTCCACACACACTGGACACACCAGGCCTCCTTTCACACACACTGGACACACCAGGCCTCCTTTCACACACACTGGACACACCAGGCATCCTTTCACACACACTGGACACACCAGGCCTGCTTTCACACACACTGGACACACCAGGCCTCCTTTCACACACACTGGACACACCAGGCCTCCTTTCACACACACTGGACACACCAGGCCTCCTTTCACACACACTGGACACACCAGGTCTCCTTCCACACACACTGGACACACCAGGCCTCCTTCCACACACACTGGACACACCAGGCCTCCTTTCACACACACTGGACACACCAGGCCTCCTTTCACACACACTGGACACACCAGGCATCCTTTCACACACACTGGACACACCAGGCCTCCTTTCACACACACTGGACACACCAGGCCTCCTTTCACACACACTGGACACACCAGGCCTCCTTTCACACACACTGGACACACCAGGCCTGCTTTCACACACACTGGACACACCAGGCCTCCTTTCACACACACTGGACACACCAGGCATCCTTTCACACACACTGGACACACCAGGCCTCCTTCCACACACACTGGACACACCAGGCATCCTTCCACACACACTGGACACACCAGGCATCCTTTCACACACACTGGACACACCAGGCCTCCTTTCACACACACTGGACACACCAGGCCTCCTTCCACACACACTGGACACACCAGGCGTCCTTTCACACACACTGGACACACCAGGCGTCCTTTCACACACACTGGACACACCAGGCATCCTTTCACACACACTGGACACACCAGGCCTGCTTTCACACACACTGGACACACCAGGCATCCTTTCACACACACTGGACACACCAGGCATCCTTTCACACACACTGCACACACCAGGCCTCCTTTCACACACACTGGACACACCAGGCATCCTTTCACACACACTGGACACACCAGGCATCCTTTCACACACACTGGACACACCAGGCCTGCTTTCACACACACTGGACACACCAGGCATCCTTTCACACACACTGGACACACCAGGCCTCCTTCCACACACACTGGACACACCAGGCGTCCTTTCACACACACTGGACACACCAGGCCTCCTTTCACACACTCTGGACACACCAGGCCTCCTTTCACACACACTGGACACACCAGGCCTCCTTCCACACACACTGGACACACCAGGTCTCCTTTCACACACACTGGACACACCAGGCATCCCTTCACACACACTGGACACACCAGGCCTCCTTCCACACACACTGGACACACCAGGCATCCTTTCACACACACTGGACACACCAGGCCTCCTTCCACACACACTGGACACACCAGGCATCCTTTCACACACACTGGACACACCAGGCCTCCTTTCACACACACTGGACACACCAGGCCTCCTTTCACACACACTGGACACACCAGGTCTCCTTTCACACACACTGGACACACCAGGCATCCCTTCACACACACTGGACACACCAGGCATCCTTTCACACACACTGGACACACCAGGCCTGCTTTCACACACACTGGACACACCAGGCCTCCTTTCACACACTGCAGCAGCCGCCTTGCTTCACTCAGAGACAGGGCGTGAATGCACCATTTGTAACTTGTCCCTGTGCGTCCCTGCTCTCTGCCTGCGCTGGTCGCAGGATTGTTTTGGAGACCTTCCTCAGTTTCCTCTTTCTATGTGAGCTGCAGAATGCAAAGAAAGAAAGAGGAAAACAAGGAGCAGAAATCAGCAGGTTTCTCCTCCTGCGCCGGCCCGCGGGGGGAGCATTCTGACACATTGCCAGGTCTGTCACTCAAGGTAAATCTGAGAATGAACCAAAATACAACACCTGCGCTCCACCCACACTCCACCCACTCTCCAGCCGCACTCCACCCGCACTCCACCCACGCTCCACCCGCACTCCACCCACGCTCCACCCACACTCCACCCACACTCCACCCGCACCCAACCACACTCCACCCACACTCCACCCACGCTCCACCCGCCCACACTCCACCCGTGCTCCACCCACGCTCCACCCACACTCCACCCACTCTCCAGCCACACTCCACCCACACTCCACCCACACTCCACCCGCACCCAACCACACACCACCCACACTCCACCCACGCTCCACCCGCCCACACTCCACCCGTGCTCCACCCACGCTCCACCCACACTCCACCCACTCTCCAGCCTCACTCCACCCGCACTCCACCCACGCTCCACCCGCACTCCACCCACGCTCCACCCACGCTCCACCCACGCTCCACCCACCCACACTCCACCCGTGCTCCACCCACGCTCCACCCACACTCCACCCACTCTCCAGCCACACTCCACCCACGCTCCACCTGCACTCCACCCACGCTCCACCCACGCTCCACCCACGCTCCACCCGCCCACACTCCACCCGCGCTCCACCCACGTTCCACCCACACTCCACCCACGCTCCACCCACACTCCACCCACACTCCGTCCACGCTCCACCCACACTCCACCCACGCTCCACCCACACTCCACCCACGCTCCACCCACACTCCACCCACACTCCACCCACACTCCACCCACACTCCACCCATGCTCCACCCACACTCCACCCATGCTCCACCCACGCTCCACCCACACTCCACCCACACTCCACCCATGCAACGCCTCCCTGGGGCAGAGCGACGCAAGGCAGCGACGGCGCTGGGCCCTCCACATTTACCAAGCCACACAAGGTGGCTTGGGAAATATCATTCAGGTTTTGTGTTGTACTTGCGCCCCCTTGAGGGACGCAAGGGCAACGCAAACCCAAGGTAAAGAAGGGCCTAGAGCCTGACGGGGGTCGTAGGGACCGCCATAGACATGCTGCTCTCCTCGCTCTCCCCGCGGCTCATGACACCGGCCGATGTCAACTTTACGGAGGGTTCCTCCCTGGCACTGCCACGCAAGGCGTGCTGGACCCAGGGTACAACAGACCACAAACCCCAGAGGGGAAGAAAAAAATCTCCTACCCCAACAGGGACATTTGTTTTGTTTTGAGAAAGAAACTTGGGGGCATATTATCAAGAGAGATATAGCGCTTTTTCGGCACATAGCGTTGAAAAAGCGGCGATTTTATTATCTCAATATCATCAAGGACACGCTAACAAGCGTTAGCGCGTGTTTCCTGGCGACTTTGCATGTCAGCGATCAATATAGCGAGTGACATGCAAAGTAGGCGTTCCTTTGTAAAACAACAAGGGAATGCTCGCTAACACGGCGTCGCGATATTAGCAAGCCATGCAGCAGACCCGCTAAGCGATATAAATAACCATGCTAACCGCGGTTATTGCAGGAATGTAACGCCTGCTTTAAAAGTGACTGAGGCATACTGATAATGGGAGGTGGATTGCAAGGTTAGGTCCACACTCTCCTATCAGCAAGCTTCTCCTTAGCGCTGTGAAACCATCACTGGATTTCACGCGCTATTCCAGAGAAGTGGCCTCTATCGCTGGAATTACATCGCCAGTCCGCAAAACGTTGTTGATACCTCGCTACCACGAGGATGTAATCCAGCGATAGAGTAAATCGCGCTAAGCGCAATTTACGATAATTATCGTATCTCCTAGATAATATGCACCTTGGACTTTGAAGGTTTGTTTCTGAAAAAAAATAAGGATAGCTGAGGGGGCAGCGATGACGTGGCAGCCGCAGGACTCACATGGCAGGTGAACACTGGACGGTACCAGCCCTGTCCGGGGTAGATCACTACAGGGAGGACAGCTCGCAGCGCCACCAGACGAGACACATCGACAAGTACAAGAGGGTCAGCAGAGATGGAAGGCTTCCAACCTCAAAGAAGAGATGAGGACTACTGTGAAGAAACTCCAGCTGCTCTCAAACACACAAACCAGTGCATCACGAGCATCAGCAGAGCAAGCCTCCCTCACATAGAACAATAACAGTGCATCATGTGCAGCAACAGTGCAAACCTCCCTCACATACAGAACAATAACAGTGCATCACGAGCAGCAGCGGTGCAAGCCTCCGTCGCATACACATAACGATAACAGTGCATCACGAGCAGCAGCGGTGCAAGCCTCCCTCGCATACACAGAATGACAACAGTGCATCACGAGCAGCAGCGGTGCAAGCCTCACTCACATACACATAACGATAACAGTGCATCACGAGCAGCAGCGGTGCAAGCCTCCGTCGCATACACATAACGATAACAGTGCATCACGAGCAGCAGCGGTGCAAGCCTCCGTCGCATACACATAACGATAACAGTGCATCACGAGCAGCAGCGGTGCAAGCCTCCCTCGCATACACAGAATGATAACAGTGCATCACAAGCATCAGCAGAGCAAGCCTCCCTCACATAGAACAATACCAGCGCATCACGTGCAGCAGCGGTGCAAGCCTCCCTCACATAGAACAATTTATTTATTTATTTATTTTATTCGATTTATATAGCGCGTTATAACCCAGGGGTCTCTAAGCGCTTGTCCAGTAAGCACAGCAGAAATCCTGAAAGGGCCCTTCCCTACAGTTATAGCCCACCCCAGGCCTTCTGGAAAAGAACGGTTTTTAACTTCTTCCGGAAGGACAACAAATTAGGTTCCTTACGCAGATCCGCCGGTAGATTATTCCAGACTGCTGGGAGGGTGTTAGAGATGGCCCGACCACCCACTGTCGCCAGTCTGAAGCGTGGTTGGAAAAGAAGGGTTGCTTCCGCAGATCTTAGCGCCCTACCCGGTTTGTATGGAATCAGGCGGGTCTTAATGTATCTTGGTGCCTTACCATAAAGCGATTTATGTGCAATACATAACCCTTTGAAGTGCACCCTCTCCCTTACTGGGAGCCAATGCAGCTCGCGCATAAGTGGGGACACATGCGCGCTCCTGGGTTTCTTATGAATGAGTAGAAAAGAGAGAGAGGGACCCCTTGGAATAGACAAGGGAAATAGGGTGTTAAACCTGAAAAGATGAGACCATTCCCTTGAACCTTACACTCGATCTACCTAAGATCTAGCTATAGAGTATTCATTGATGGAATCACAGGCACAAAACGTTTAACTTCCCAGGATACAAAAACATTTATTAAAATGACAAAAATATGAACAAATTTACAGTTGTACGTCATACATTTTATAAAAAACAATTAACATTTTTCATGAACTCATAAGACAGTTGGACAATTTCTTGTGACCTGCACAATCAAACGGACAGACAAAAGTTGCAAAACATATAAATTGTAAAATACAAGGTGTACATTCAATGCTTCAATTTAAACTCTCCCTGGTCTTGTAAACAGAAACTTGAAAATCAACACAGGAGGTGAAGGTTTGAATTGTACTAGATTTTGGGCGTCGACGCGTTTCGGTGGATATAACGTATTTCTCTTCCACCTTTTTCAAGACTACAAGTTCGGTGTCTGTCTTGTTTTGAGGCTTTGCAATTGTCCTGTATTTAGAGGTGTCGTAGTGAATTCTATAAAAACCACAACATGGAATGACAGTTGAAGTACTCCTCAGCGCTGTCGGTGGTGTTCTGTTGGACAGGCCGCATGTTCGGGCTGTCCCCCCTCCCCGCAATGGGACCGGGACCCTGGCTCTCCCTGCATCCCCAGCCAGAGTCCCCAACCGACCACCCGAAGTACCCTGCAATCCCTCCACTACAAGACACCAGCGCCGGACCCAGCTGTCCCGGGTCACCATCCACACCACGACATCGACCCGGCCGCCATCTTGGGGCACTGCAGCACGAGGCCGCGTGGCCTCCACTCGACCCTAACCCTGGGCCCGGCCGGCCCCGACATCGAGGCACCAACCTCCCCCCAGGAGGCAGAGTGACCACTTGGCGAGTCAATGGGAGAAGGAATCGTCAACGGCTCTCCTCCGCCAGGTGTCGATCACCCCAGGCCGCCCTGGGCGCTGGCTCCACCCCCCTGCTGGGTGTCTGGACTCCCTCATCCCGGACCTCCCGGCCCCCCAGGCGCGAGGGTCCGGACATCAAAGGGGACCAGACCTATAACTGGGGCAGGGCCAGACCAGGACGGCAGTTGTATCCTGGAGTCGAGAGACCCGAGAAGAACTCATCCGTAACTGGCCTGCTGGCGCTGCCGCGGCCCTCTGCCTCGTGAAACCATCGTCTTGGCCTGCTGGCGCTGCCGCGGCCCTCTGCCTCGTGAAACCATCGTCTTGGCCTGCTGGCGCTGCCGCGGCCCTCTGCCTCGTGAAACCATCGACTTGGCCTGCTGGCGCTGCCGCGGCCCTCTGCTTTGTGAGACTATCACCTTGGCCTGCTGGCGCTGCCGCGGCCCGATCCACAGACACTCCAGCTCGAGGATTGTGAGCTCGCCTCTTACCCCTACCTGTACCGATCCGGTACCAAGACTGTCCCGCTGCCCCCTTTACCTACAGAGACTAGAAGTGAGAGGACCCCCGGGTCCGAGATATCCTGTATCGCTGATATCCTTGCCTTCCAAACCTTATATAAAGTATTGAACTCGACTTGGTGTGGTGCCTGTTTGTGGGGAGGGAGGTAACTTGTCTGTACGATCGCCGGAGACGGTCCCCCTCGGGGATCTCTCCCTCAGTGTCCGGCCGACCCTCGGGGTCCCCGTCTAACATTGGTGGCCAGCGACGGGATCCGAACCTACGCATAATCGTACAGAGAGTCACCCGACCCACGACACACGACCACCATGACAACAGAGAGCGGAACAACGGAGAAATTCCAGATGGAAAAATTGGAAGACTACAACCACCGAGAACTGAAGCAATATTGCATGGAACTTGGTCTCCCAACCACGGGTCTGAGTACGAAGGAAGACTTCAAACGAGCCCTAGAAGCCTGGGCGGAAACGGGTACGGCCGTACCCCGAACACCAACATCCGAAACGAGCCCCGCACCAACTAACGAAAGAGCGGGTCTCTCCCTGGAAGAGATCCGAGAAAGAGAAAAAACCAGACTCCACGAATTGGAACTAGCCCGACTTCGCTTGGATGGAGAACTCAAGCTGGCAGAACAAAAAATAACCCTGGAACACTTACGGCTCAAGGAAGAGCGAGAAGACAAGCAAAGACAGAGAGAGCTAGAGGAAAAGAGACTAGAGTACGAACATGAGCGCAATCTCAAAGCACTGGAGATCCAGAAACAGAATAAAGACCTCGGGCTCCCCGAACGACCGACCCCGTCTGCCTCGACCGAACCCAAGGTTCACATCCCCAAAGATGTCATCCGGGAATACCACAAGAACGATGATATACAGCAGTGGTTTAAAGCCTATGAGGTGGCAATGACCTCCCACCGGATTCCCCGAAGTGATTGGGGAGCCGGATTATGGGGGAGGTTTGTCAACGAAGGGCGGGACGCCCTGCTGCAACTCCCGGACCAGCTGATGACCTCCTACGACCACATGAAGACCGCCCTCCTCACTCGATACGGGCTCACACCTGAGATGTACCGCCAACGGTTCCGCGACTGCAAAAGGATTCCGGGTACAACTTGGGTGGAGTACGTGAACTTTTTTAGCCGAGCCTTCGAGGGGTGGATCAAGGGCAACAAAGTAACCACCTACGAACAACTCTTTGACCTTATCGTATGGGAACACCTGTCGAACAACTGCTTCGTGGAGCTCAGGCAACACCTCCTGGACAGTAAGCTAACCGACCCTCGACAACTCGCCGTCGAAGCCGACCGGTGGGAAAGCACCCGAGTTGGCCGGAACGCACCCAGCGAATTATCCAGACCGTATCGCCCCCGAGGGGGAGGAGGAAGTCAGGGTCGGGGGAGAGACCCCGGCCCCTCGTCACCCCCCAGAAACCCCTCGACCCCGGTTGGCCGAGGAAGCCCTGCCGTCCGGGCCGGTTTCCGGGCCAACATTACGTGCCACAGGTGCCAGCGACCCGGCCACTACGCCAGTGACCCCAACTGCCCAAAGAATCCGAACACTACCCCCCGCCAAGTTGCAGCAGCGGCCCTAGGGGAAGAACTAATCCCGGAAGACCAAGAAGAGTACGAGACCGATCCCTCTGAGTGGGCACCCGCCGCCATGGCACTGGTCTGCTTAGGGGAGAGAGACATGATTCCGCGGGCCCCCCTTCCCGCCAACACACAGAAGTACGGTCAATGGGTCAACATTAATGGCCACCGGGCGGAAGCCCTCCGCGACACCGGGGCCAGTGTAACGGCGGTCCGACGCCACCTCGTCACTCCAGACCAAATCCTGCCGAACATTCTTTGCCCTGTCCGATCAGCCGACAACTCCGAAAGCCTATGCCACATGGCCTGCGTCCCCTTCGAGTGGGGAGGAGTAACAGGGATGTTAAAAGTAACTGTCCGCGATGATGCCCCCGTGGACTGCCTCCTAGGAAACGACCTTGAAAGCTCTCCCTGGGCAGCTGTCGAACGGAGGGAGCACCTGGGGATGCTTGGCCTCCCCGAATGGGTCTGCGTCACGACCCGGTCCATGACCGCCCGCGCGGTCCCCAGCCCAGAAGAGCCCGAGTGGCCAGAACCTCCTCCCGCGCTCATCCCAGAGGAGGCCGCCCCAGAAGCCAGTCCATTGACCCAAACCGAAGAAGGATCCGACCAGCTTCGGGACGTCCCTGACCTGGCACAATGGCGGCAGGAGGGAGGCCCCACGCAGGAACAATTCCGGGCCGAACAGAAAACCTGTCCCTCTCTCGAAGGACTCCGGCAGCAAGCCCTGGCCCAGAGCACCGGGGATACCTCGGGGGCCCACTGGATCTACTGGGACCAAGACCTGCTCTACAGCGAGCAGAAAGTTGCAGAACTCGGGGCCAGTCGGGTGCTGGTGGTGCCCCTTCGCTTCCGAGACTTCCTCCTGAACTTAGCCCACGATGTCCCCCTTGCCGGACACCTGGGGCAGGATAAAACCTACGACCGCCTGGTGACCCATTTTTTCTGGCCCCACATGCGGAAGGATGTCACCAACCACTGCAAGGCCTGCCCCACCTGCCAGGCCAGCGGAAAAAGTGGCTGAAAAATCAAAGCACCGTTGCAACCCTTTCCTGTCGTCACCACCCCGTTTGAACGAGTGGGAATAGACATTGTGGGGCCCCTCGACCCTCGAACAGCCCAAGGACACCGGTTCATCCTGGTCCTTGTAGACCACGCCACCCGCTATCCCGAAGCCATCCCTCTTCGGACAGTGACGGCCCCCGTGGTGGGCCGGGCCCTGATGGGGATCTTCTCCCGGGTGGGGTTCCCCCGGGAGGTCGTCAGTGATAGGGGCACGAACTTTATCTCCAGATATATGAAGTCCCTCTGGCAACAATGCGGGGTCACCTACAAATTCACGACCCCCTATCACCCACAAGGGAACGGACTGGTCGAGAGATTCAACCGCACCCTCAAGGGGATGATTATGGGTCTAGAAGAACCCCTTCGACGCCAGTGGGACGTGCTACTTCCATGCCTCCTGTTTGCCTATCGGGAGGTCCCGCAGAAGTCCCTCGGCTTCAGCCCCTTTGAACTCCTGTACGGCCACCCCGTCCGGGGCTCCCTCAGCCTAGTCAAGGAAGGTTGGGAGCAGCCTCCCCAGAAAACTCCCCCAGACATCTACAGGTATCTCCTGGCTCTCCGCAACCAGACCCGGCGGTTCCGAGACGCCGCCAAAGCCAACCTCGAAGCCAGTCAGGAGGACATGAAGAGGTGGTACGATCAGCACACGTCTTCCATTGAGTTCGAACCTGGACAACAGGTCTGGGTGATGTCCCCGGTTGAGCCCTGTGCCCTCCAAGACAGATGGTCCGGGCCCTTCAAGGTAATTGAACGCAAGGGGCCCGTCACCTATTTAATCGACCTGGAGACTGCCCGGAACCCCCTACGGGTCCTCCATGCCAACAGGCTCAAACCCCATTTTGTGCGATCCGAACTCAGCCTCCTGATGGCTACCGATAATGGGACAGAAGAAGACTCCGAACCCCTTCCGGACTTACTGAGGGCCCTCGAGCAGGATGGCTCAGTGGAAGGGGTCCAGCTCTCCGAGGCCCTGTCCCCGGAGCAACGCCAAGACTGCCAAACGCTCCTGAGGCAGTTCGCCTCCCTGTTCTCCCTCACCCCCGGAGTCACCCCCTGGTGCCTCCACGATGTGGACACCGGGGACAGCCCTCCTATTCGACACCGAGCGTACCGCGTACCAGACCGGGTACGAGCCTGCATCCAGACCGAGGTGTCCAAAATGCTGACCCTAGGAGTGATCGAACCCTCAGACAGTCCCTGGGCGAGCCCAGTCGTCCTGGTTCCCAAGGCAGCTGCCCCGGGCGTTGCCCCTGAGCTCCGGTTCTGCGTGGACTATCGGGGGCTGAATGCAGTTACCCGGACCGACGCTCATCCCATCCCCCGGGCAGACGAGCTAATTGACCGGATGGGGGCCGCCCGCTACCTGAGCATCTTCGACCTAACAGCGGGCTACTGGCAGATCGGCCTCACCCCTAGGGCCCAAGAACGATCCGCCTTCTCTACCCCAGACGGGCACTACCACTTTAAAGTCATGCCCTTCGGCATGAAAAACGCCCCGGCCACGTTCCAACGGCTGGTAAACCAGGTACTGGCGGGCCTGGAAGACTTCAGCGCCGCCTACCTGGACGACATTGCTGTGTACAGCCACCAGTGGACCGACCACCTCCGCCACCTGCGGGAGGTTCTACACGCCCTCCAGCAAGCCGGGCTCACCATCAAAGCCAGCAAGTGCCAGGTTGGCCAAGGGTCCGTGACCTACCTAGGACACCAAGTGGGAAGCGGGCTGGTGGCCCCTCTCCAACTCAAGATTGCTGCCATCCAAGCCTGGCAACCCCCTACGATCCAAACGGAGGTCCGGGCCTTCCTGGGGCTCACCGGATACTACCGGCGGTTCGTGAAGGACTATGGCAGCATCGTGGGGCCCCTCACAGAGCTCACCTCCAAAAAGAGCCCCAAAACCGTCAACTGGACCCCGGCCTGCCAATCGGCCTTCGAAAAGCTAAAGACCGCCATGTGCACGGCCCCCGTGCTCCAGGCTCCCGACTACAGCCGGGAGTTCATTGTGCAGACGGACGCCTCCGATCATGGTGTGGGGGCCGTCCTCTCCCAACTCAACGCCGAAGGGGTCGACCATCCGGTGGTCTTCATCAGCCGACGCCTCTTGCCCCGAGAACAGCGCTGGAGCACCATTGAGAGAGAGGCCTTCGCCGTAGTCTGGGCACTCAAGAAGCTCCGGCCATACCTCTTCGGCACCCACTTCCGGGTGCAAACAGACCATCGACCCCTGCAATGGCTGATGCAAATGCGGGGGGAGAACCCGAAGCTGTTGCGCTGGTCCATCTCCCTGCAGGGGATGGACTTCACGGTGGAACATCGTCCAGGCCAGGACCACGCCAACGCCGACGGCCTGTCACGCTTTTTCCGCCTCAGCGAGGAGAGTCCCCAGGAAGATGGCTGACTCTCCCCGCCTTCAGCTGGGGGGGACGCATGTTGGACAGGCCGCATGTTCGGGCTGTCCCCCCTCCCCGCAATGGGACCGGGACCCTGGCTCTCCCTGCATCCCCAGCCAGAGTCCCCAACCGACCACCCGAAGTACCCTGCAATCCCTCCACTACAAGACACCAGCGCCGGACCCAGCTGTCCCGGGTCACCATCCACACCACGACATCGACCCGGCCGCCATCTTGGGGCACTGCAGCACGAGGCCGCGTGGCCTCCACTCGACCCTAACCCTGGGCCCGGCTGGCCCCGACATCGAGGCACCAACCTCCCCCCAGGAGGCAGAGTGACCACTTGGCGAGTCAATGGGAGAAGGAATCGTCAACGGCTCTCCTCCGCCAGGTGTCGATCACCCCAGGCCGCCCTGGGCGCTGGCTCCACCCCCCTGCTGGGTGTCTGGACTCCCTCATCCCGGACCTCCCGGCCCCCCAGGCGCGAGGGTCCGGACATCAAAGGGGACCAGACCTATAACTGGGGCAGGGCCAGACCAGGACGGCAGTTGTATCCTGGAGTCGAGAGACCCGAGAAGAACTCATCCGTAACTGGCCTGCTGGCGCTGCCGCGGCCCTCTGCCTCGTGAAACCATCGTCTTGGCCTGCTGGCGCTGCCGCGGCCCTCTGCCTCGTGAAACCATCGTCTTGGCCTGCTGGCGCTGCCGCGGCCCTCTGCCTCGTGAAACCATCGACTTGGCCTGCTGGCGCTGCCGCGGCCCTCTGCTTTGTGAGACTATCACCTTGGCCTGCTGGCGCTGCCGCGGCCCGATCCACAGACACTCCAGCTCGAGGATTGTGAGCTCGCCTCTTACCCCTACCTGTACCGATCCGGTACCAAGACTGTCCCGCTGCCCCCTTTACCTACAGAGACTAGAAGTGAGAGGACCCCCGGGTCCGAGATATCCTGTATCGCTGATATCCTTGCCTTCCAAACCTTATATAAAGTATTGAACTCGACTTGGTGTGGTGCCTGTTTGTGGGGAGGGAGGTAACTTGTCTGTACGATCGCCGGAGACGGTCCCCCTCGGGGATCTCTCCCTCAGTGTCCGGCCGACCCTCGGGGTCCCCGTCTAACATGTTCCCTCTATCTGAGTGGTAGAGTTCGTTTTCATTAAGAAGATTTAAAAATGTTTAATTCTTACCGGAAACCCCGAAGCAGCGCGATTTATCCGCTCACACAGCAGGAGAGATTACTTCTCCTTCCGAGACCACTGCCCAGCCGCCTGAAATTCATACTAAACAGCTATTCGACTGCGGTAAAAAGGAGCAGCAGCCCTAATACATTTTTAAATCTTCTTAATGAAAACGAACTCTACCACTGTCTTATGAGTTCATGAAAAATTTTAATTGTTTTTTATAAAATGTATGACGTACAACTGTAAATTTGTTCATATTTTTGTCATTTTAATAAATGTTTTTGTATCCTGGGAAGTTAAACGTTTTGTGCCTGTGATTCCATCAATGAATACTCTATAGCTAGATCTTAGCTAGATCGAGTATAAGGTTCAAGGGAATGGTCTCATCTTTTCTTATGAATGAGCCTAGCGGCATCATTCATCACCACCTGAAGTTTGTCCAAGAGTTTTTGGGGCAATCCTAAATAAAGCGAATTACCGTAGTCCAACCTTGCTAATATCATTGAGGACACCGCTCGTCTCAAGGTGGAATAGGACAATAGTGGAGCAATTTTCCTAAGTTGCCGGAGCAGGCCAACACAGGTTCCTACCACCGTGGTGATTTGCTTCCGCATGGAAAGTTTATCATCCACATGGATGCCTAGGCTTTTTACTGCTACTGCTGGCTCCGGGGGCGGCCCAAGTTCCCTAGGCCAGAACCCGTCGTGCCATGGATTGCCAGCGATGGTAATAGGTAGAACCTCCGTCTTGTCCGGGTTAATTTTTAAGGAGTTCAGCGACATCCAATTAGCTGTGTGCTTAAGGATAGTTTGCAGATTTGCTGACGCCCCAGGGGCATTATCCATTTGGATAATGATTTGAGTGTCGTCAGCGTAGTTATAAACCTGACAATCCATTTGATTAAGAAGTGAAATCAAAGGTTGGAGGTATATATTAAATAACAGGGGCGACAAAGCCGACCCCTGTGGCACTCCACAGGAAATTGGTGTTGCAGTGGAGAGCAGTTCTCCCAGCTAAACTCTTTGTGTCCTCCCTTGTAGGAAAGAAGCAAACCAGGCGTGGATGTCGAAGTCCCTCAGCCGCGACAAAAGTTGTTTATGACACACGGTGTCAAACGCCGCGGAGAGGTCTAACAACACCAGTGCACCAGGTATCTTCTTGTCTGCCCTATTCCTGAGCTCGTCCACAATCGACAGCATGACCAGTTCCGTGCTGTGATTCGCACGGAACCCCGATTGATTTGGTTCCAACAGATCGTTCCTATCTAGATGGTCAGAAAGATCGGATAGAACATGCTGTAACAGTGCATCATGTGCAGCAACAGTGCAAGCCTCCCTCACATACAGAACAATAACAGCGCATTACGAGCAGCAGCGGTGCAAGCCTCCGTCGCATACACATAACGATAACAGTGCATCACGAGCAGCAGCGGTGCAAGCCTCCATCACATACACAGAATGATAACAGTGCATCATGTGCAGCAGCGGTGCAAACCATAGAAAAAAAACAGTGCATCACATGCAGCAGCGGTGCAAGCCTCCCTCTCATAGAACAATAACAGTGCATCACATGCAGCAGTAGTGCAAGCATCCCTCACATAGACAGAATGACAACAGCACATCATGTGCAGCAGTAGTGCAAGCATCCCTCACATACACAAGATGACAACAGCACATCATGTGCAGCAGTAGTGCAAGCATCCCTCACATACACAGAATGACAACAGCACATCATGTGCAGCAGCAGTGCAAGCCTCCCTCACATAGAACAATACCAGCGCATCACGTGCAGCAGCAGTGCAAGCCTCCCTCACATAGAATAACAGCGCATCATGAGCAGCAGCGGTGCAAGCCTCCCTCACATAGAACAATACCAGCGCATCACGTGCAGCAGCAGTGCAATCATCCCTCACATAGAATAACAGCGCATCATGAGCAGCAGCAGTGCAAGCCTCCCTCACATACACAGAATGATAACAGTGCATCACGAGCAGCAGCGGTGCAAACCTCCCTCACATACACAGAATGATAGCAGTGCATCATGAGCAGCAGTGGTGCAAGCCTCCCTCACATAGAACAATACCAGCGCATCACGTGCAGCAGTGGTTCAAGCCTCCCTCACATAGAACAATAACAGTGCATCATGAGCAGCAGCGGTGCAAGCCTCCCTCACATAGAACAATAACAGTGCATCATGAGCAGCAGCGGTGCAAGCCTCCCTCACATAGAGCAATACCAGCACATCATGAGCAGCAGCGGTGCAAGCCTCCCTCACATAGAACAATAACAGTGCATCATGAGCAGCTGCGGTGCACGCCTCCCTCACATTCACAGAACGATAACAATGCATCACGAGCAGCAGCGGTGCAAGCCTCCCTCACATACACAGAATGATAACAGCATATCACGTGCAGCAGTGGTGCAAGCCTCCCTCACATAGAACAATAACAGCGCATCACGTGCAGTGCAAGCCTCCCTCACATACACAGAATGATAACAGTGCATCACCAGCAGCAGCGGTGAAAGCCTCCCTCACATAGGACAATAACAGTGCATCATGTGCAGTGCAAGCCTCCCTCACATAGAACAATACCAGCGCATCAAGTGCAGCAGCGGTGCACACCTCCCTCACATACACAGAATGATAACAGTGCATCACGAGCAGCAGCGGTGCAAGCCTCCCTCACATACACAGAATGATAACAGTGCAACACGAGCAGCAGCAGAGCAAGCCTCCCTCACATAGAATAATAACAGCGCATCACGTGCAGCAGGGGAGCAAGCCTCCCTCACATGAACAGAATGATAACAGTGCATCATGAGCAGCAGCGGTGCAATCCTCCCTCACAGAGAACAATACCAGCGCATCACGTTCAGCAGCGGTGCAAGCCTCCCTCACATAGAACAATAACAGTGCATAATGAGCAGCAGTGGTGCAAGCCTCCCTCACATAGAACAATACCAGCGCATCATGAGCAGCAGCGGTGCAAGCCTCCCTCGCATACACATAATGATAACAGTGCATCATGAGCAGCAGCAGTGCAAGCCTCCCTCACATATACAGAATGATAACAGCGCATCATGAGCAGCAGCAGTGCAAGCCTCCCTCACATACACAGAATGATAACAACGCATCATGTCCAGCAGCGGTGCAAGCCTCCCTCACATACACAGAATGATAACAGCTCATCATGAGCAGCAGCGGTGCAAGCCTCCCTCACATACACAGAATGATAACAGCGCATCATGAGCAGCAGCGGTGCAAGCCTCCCTCACATAGAACAATAACAGCGGTGCAAGCCTCCCTCACATACACAGAATGATAACAGTGCATCATGAGCAGCAGCGGTGCAAGCCTCCCTCACATAGAACAATAACAGAGCATCACGAGCAGCAGCGGTGCAAGCATCCCTCAGATACAGAACAATAACAGCGCATCACGAGCAGCAGCAGTGCAAGCCTCCCTCGCATACACATAATGATAACAGTGCATCATGAGCAGCAGCAGTGCAAGCCTCCCTCATATAGAACAATAAAAGTAC
Organism: Lissotriton helveticus; assembly: GCF_964261635.1. Classification (NCBI taxonomy): domain Eukaryota; kingdom Metazoa; phylum Chordata; class Amphibia; order Caudata; family Salamandridae; genus Lissotriton; species Lissotriton helveticus. The sequence goes on from NC_136068.1 coordinate 6,229,804, forward strand.
ATCAAAGCAGCAGCGGTGCAAGCCTCCCTCTCATAGAACAATAACAGTGCATCACATGCAGCAGTAGTGCAAGCATCCCTCACATAGACAGAATGACAACAGCACATCATGTGCAGCAGTAGTGCAAGCATCCCTCACATACACAAGATGACAACAGCACATCATGTGCAGCAGTAGTGCAAGCATCCCTCACATACACAAGATGACAACAGCACATCATGTGCAGCAGTAGTGCAAGCCTCCCTCACATACACAGAATGATAACAGTGCTCCATGAGCCGCAGCGGTGCAAGCCTCCCTTGCATACAGCGAATGATAACAGCCTATCATAAGCAGAGTCCCCGGTGGTCCACTATTGCCTGCACATTGATGGAATGAGTGTGCTTTCTGTTGCAGTAGTTGTGTGCAGTGTCAGCAGGGGGCACAAGTAGGACATGTGTGCAGTCAACTGCCCCCAACATGTGCGGGAAGCCAGCTTTTGCGTAGAAGCCTTGCTTGGTCTCCAGCTGTTCCTGCGCAGTGTGGGGGAAGTGAGGGTACTGGGGTACCAGACTGATGATGGCATCCAGGACAGGTGTGATGAACTTTAAAAGGGCTGGCTGTGAGACTCCTCCGACTCTGGCAGTTGTTGGTTGGAAGGTACCAGAGGCCGACAGGTGCAGCACAGCCAGCAGCTCTGTCTGTGGAGGAATGTTGTTTGTCCGCTGTGTTTGTACCGTCAGCCTCTGAGCAATGATGGTCAGGATGTAGAGGATGGTTGTCCTTTTGAGCCAGTAGTGGGAAATGACATTCTCTGGTGTTGGGTCTGTGAGGCTGGTGCGTTTTCTGAAGGTCCTCTGTCTTTGTCTGCGTTGCCTCTGTGGTCATCCGGGGGAGGGGGCAGGGGCGTTGGGGGGTTGGCGGGCCATGGGTTGTTTGCGGTGGGTGTTGAGGTCCTCTTGGGTCTCTGAGCTGCATGATCAGTGTCTCCATGACATGTGTTGGTCTTCAGATGTGGCTCTGGGCTCCTTCCGTATCCAGACAGACCAGAGGTTATTGTTGCCTATACACCGCCAGTTCTTCCTCGGTAGACGGTTGCACCCGCTCATCGATCGCTGCTCCAGGTTCATGGGATCATTGCTTATACATTTTTTTGCCACTACTGGCTTTCCCCTGCATCATTACCCGTTTTCGAACTGGGTTGGAATTATCACCGGTTCACCGATCCCGGTTATTTTGATTAACTTTCAGCCCTGAAGAGTCACGGGTAAATACCCGAGTGACGAAACTCTTGTCGGCTGGTTTCTCCTTGGTAATTTCCACTTGAAGGAAATCCAAAGTACATAAAACAGGAAGATCGACCATTGTTTGTCAACCTTGTCTTTTATCAGAGTTAGGTTCAAGATAACCATTAATATACGTTACTTTTGATTGACTCATCTACGTGTGCACAGGACCTTTGTTTGGGCTCCCTTTCATACTGCAGGTAGTCATGCTGCTTTACAGCAGTGAAACGGTACAAAAGGGGGTGGTGATGGACGGAGCATCTGAACCAATCAAACACTCACACCCAGTCAACAGATCTGGGTTTAATCCATCACCGTTCTTTAGCCCACTCAGCCACCCCAGTTCAGACATGGCCATATGCAAATCAGTCTGACCCTGTGCCTCATGGGAACAGTCCAGCCCGAACTGCCAAGCCATGCCTTCTCTGGACCGGAAACAAGCTTCCGAGGACCGGTTTCTCGCATTACAGCCGTCTTCAGCCCGGCTTGCTTGAATCCAGTGGCAAAGTGAGCAAGGGACTCACGTCTGAGCATACCCTGCCACACTTATGGCGGCCAAAGCGGTACAAAAGGGGGTGGTGATGGACGGAGCATCTGAACCAATCAAACACTCACACCCAGTCAAAAGATCTGGGTTTAATCCATCACCGTTCTTTAGCCCACTCTGCCACCCCAGTTCAGACATGGCTATATGGAAATCAGTCTGACCCTGTGCCCCATGGGAACAGTCCAGCCCGAACTGCCAAGCCATGTCTTCCCTGGACCGGAAACAAGCTTCCGAGGACCGGTTTCTGGCATTACAGCCGTCTTCAGCCGGGCTTGCTTGAATCTAGTGGAAAAGTGAGCAAGGGACTCACGTCTGAGCATACCCTGCCACACTTATGGCGAACAAAGCAAAACCAAAGGAAATGATGGACGGAGCGTTGACAATACAAGCACTCACCCCCAGTCAACCTATCTGGGTTTAATCCATCACCATTCTTTAGCCCACTCTGCCACCCCAGTTCAGATATGGCTATATGCAAATCAGTCTGACCCTGTGCCTCATGGGAACAGTCCAGCCCGAACTGCCAAGCCATGCCTTCCCTGGACCGGAAACAAGCTTCCGAGGACCGGTTTCTGGCATTCCAGCCGTCTTCAGCCCGGCTTGCTTGAATCCAGTGAAAGGCAGTTGTTACATCCCTGCTGCTAATGCGCTTTATCGCCTGTTTTTGGATCGCTTCGCCGATCTGGCTGATTGTTGAGAATATCGCGAAGTGGTGTTTTCGTGTGTTTTTGCAAGGGAACGCCTCCTCTGCATATCGTTAGCGATAGTTGTCTCTCTCATCCGTGGTGATGTTTTTTGCGGATGCTTTAACTGGAAAACTGGCGATTTCGGCAGTTTGCACCAGCTTGAGAACGGGACGATGAATATTTCGCCACTTTTGCGGCGCTAAAGTGCCGATAACTTCACGATAAGTCCTTGAGAATATGCCCCTGTGGGGTATATTTACACGGGAATTGCACCACCAGAACTTCACCTTTAGCGATCTTCTGGTGGCACTGTGCCATTCTCCATATTTACAAAGCGTAATTAAGACACTTTTCGTGGCTCAACACCGCCTTGTGAATGTGGCTCCTTTACACGCACCACTTAGAGTGAAAGGGGCCGCAGTGAGTGTTGCTGTGGGCGTTCCAGTGCAACACAGAAAAAGCAAACCTCCTTTAATGATTGTTCCTGTGCAGGAAGCGATGCCCCCTGCACATAAACATTCCTTCCCTGCATCGCCGGCACCCTTGAACTGTGGTGGAAGCGTGACTGTGTTGCTGCTACGCAGCTATGTTAGCGCCGCTACGGAGAACACAGGGGTGTGGCGTATTGTTTGAAATGTGGCGCATCCCTGCTTTTTGAAAATGTCAGAGTGCAGTGCTGCTAAATTTGCCGCAGCGCCGAGTGCCGACATTTGGTTGTAAATATGCCCCTATAGCCAAGATTCACAAAGGTTTAGCGCCCGGTTAGCATTACTTTTTTAACGCTAACCGATGCTAAACCTTTTTTGGGATGAAAAAAACAACGCAAATTGGTATGAGTGTTGGTTTGTACGGAAAAGTAATATAAAGCAGCACAAAATGCGCCTGCCCGAGGCCACGCAGTGGCCATCAGGAGGGCGGGCTCCTAGTCACGGAGGGCTGTCCCGCCCCCGCATGACGCAGTAGTTCCTCTCCTGAGGCAGTCTCCCCTGGTTGGTGGAGACTGGTAGTGATGCACGTCCGGGGCGGTGGGGAGGAGCCGTCTGGAGTTCATCAGACCTCTGCCCTGCTGGGGAGGCCTCTTTGCCGCCCCGGACGTCGCTGTTCCATGTTGGGACACTCTTTTTGCCTCGACGCGTGGTAGTGTCCTCGAGAGGGACTCTCTTTTCCTGTCGGCTGGAGGTCTCCTTCAGTGCCGAGGTCCCATGGGGGCACCTCGATGGTCTGGCGTCGTGTTTGTTGGCGTCTTCCGGTGCGGTGAGTCTTGCCCGGCGTTGTTTATTGCGGGATACACCAGTTTGCATTGCGCCCCCCCCCCCTTTTTACGCGGCGGGAGAACAGCAGGTCCCGAGGTTTGAAGTCTGTGAGGGGGCGCGAACAAAGCAGCACCCGGGCGCGGGGGATAGATTCATACCGCTACCTCAGCTTGACTCTGTTGAATCGTGGCACTTTCTGAGTGGCTGGTTTGCGCGCAAGTAACGGGTGTGCTTGGTGTGATGGCAGTAGGGGTCTCCTGCAGGTGCGGTAGCTGCCGGGGGAGTCGGCTGGTCTCGTCCCGTGGGCGTGGAGGCCTTTGCTGCCGGTGGTATTGTCACGTCGCGGCTCAAGCGGGTTCAAGCGCATCCTGGGTAGAGCAGCGGGTGCGTCGGGCGGGTTCGCACTTCTGGGGGCAATAAGTATTGCGCATATGGGTTGCGGTCATCTTTATTGTGGGGCAAGTTGTCGGGAGTTCGGCTGGAGCACGGGTGGTGTCGTATTGTGCTGAGCGCAGCTCCGCGGGTATCTTGGTGCGAGGTGTTCACAGGCGGGCGTCGCCAGTTCTATGCTGATTTCCGCCCCGGGGGAAACTGAGTCATCTTCGGCATGTTGTGGTTGCGGCCCGGGACTTGTCACGTAGGGGCGGTTGTAAGAGGCATGGAGTCATTTTCATTGCACTAACCCCGGGCTATTCGGATCCATAACGCGGCGGCTGTGGTTGCTTGTGGCATGCTTCCGACCGCGGCGCTAATTCAGTTTATTACTCGCATTATGGGTATATTTAAAATTCTGCGACATCGGTGTATTCACTCCGAGCACATCATTCAGTCTTACCATTGTTGGGTGTCGGCCATCCTCGGGCCTTTCGCGGCATGTCTGTTGTAGGTTTGTTGTGCTGACACTTGGGTCACCAGTCTCCCAACGACTAAGAACGGCGCGATTCTATAACGCAGTGTGGTTTGTTAATATACATGCATATATGGGCAAGCGTGGGGATGGTCCTGGTTCCTTGCAGTTGCTTACTACTATCCTGGTGCACGTGTGTAATGGCTGAAGGGTGCGGCCATTTTAGGGACACCATGGTGTGATGTCCGGCGCTTAAGGGTAATGGCGTCCAGTGCGGCTATTTTGGTGGTGGTTTGTTTCCTTTGACCGGCGCAAGACGTGTATGGCGCCTGTTGGCGGTGAATTTGGGTCACGGTTCTTCGATATCGGCGCATGTGAGTAAGTGAGGACAATTTTGACGGACATTTTCGTGGAATGCATGGTTAAGAGGATACTGTGTTCGGGTCCTCCCTCCCCCATTATGTTTCCTTTTCGCTCCGCCTGGCTTGCGATGCAGCCGGGTTCTCTATGACTTGCGGTGTTAGTCACGAGGTTCAGCTTCTTAAGCATGTGACTGTTGCTTCCGACCCACGCAGCACTTCTGGTGTGGGCTTCTATACCTAATTTTGCCATTCTTATTTCAGACTCCGCCCCTTTGTTCGCCCCCCCCCGCCCCCTTTTGCGAACTCCCGGCGCCGCGCTGACCAGGCAGCTCCTGCAACCACTCCTTGTGAGGTATGTATGCTGGCAAACAGGAGGGTGTGGTGTTGAGGGGGCCTCAGGTATCCGATTCGTTGCATCAGGCCTCCTGCTAGGTAGTATTATCAGATGGGGTCATAGTCATGTTTAGTCTCCTTCCTTTGCAAGTACAGCGCGAATTTTGTCATCTGGCTTCTGTTACATTAAGTCTCTCCTCATTTATATTGTCATATACAAGCAGTGATTATGGGTTGGTATTGTCTCGTGCAGAGTACATTAACGTCGTGTGATTTGAAAGGGAGTTACCTGCAAGTTCAGTACTGCTGCAAATCATTTAAGGGAGATTGCCGCACCTCTAAGGAGCATTCGGGTACTCAGTAGTTTGTGTACCTGCACTTGCTTAATTCTTTTGCACGAGATATATGTACGGATGAATGTCTAATTACGCCACCCTGTTAAAAAATGGACTCGCCCGCAGTCTTTAGAATTTTGCTGTGAAGGTTTTGGAGAGCGAAAAAATATATCATCTCAAAGGGGCAGTCTGAATCTCTGTAAACTTCTTGGTCTACACCTTCATCGCGCATCCAAGTCTTTGTATTCTCACATCTGCTGATGCACGCGTCTAATCCATACACAAGTTCCTTCTTCAGCCTCTCGTGCGTGCAGGTTGACATTACGGTATGTTTATGGTTTGAGTAATTGCAGTTGTTAGGAACGACGTCCGGGACCACTAGTTCTTACCTGTGCCGGATACGTAGATGGTCTTCTGGCTAAATTATTTATTCCTTAACGAAGCACGTTGGTGTGTACCGCGGCTGTATCAAGCCTTGGCTGTGGGTGGGAGAATGATATGTCTTTATGAAATCTTCAGCGTGTTTGGATATGTTTTTGATGGGTGTTGCCTGTGGTTAAAGAAATGCTCAATATTGTCCGTCATTTTTAGAGGTAGCATCATGGTATTCCAAAGACACATCTTTCCCCCCCATGGGAGCAAGTCCCCTAGCTCAGTTCCCAGTACTAGCCTCAAATATTTAGGCCTCTTACCTAAATCGGAATTTTTAGATGCCGCTAGCCCGGAAAATGAGGGGTGTAGAGTAGCCATGTCAGCCTAGCAGACAAGCACAAACCTAGAGGCCCGGGCCCCAAACTGAAAGGGTTGCACAGATACTTAAGTAGGTAATTCTGGTAGGCTGAAATAACTATTCTGGTGTGTTCACATGTACCCCTATTATGAAATTGACAAGCTATTTATAAGGAAGGGCACTATACGATTTGAATGGGGACCAGCCGTGCGGTGCTAACCCTTGATTCATGTTACTTCTTTGTAATTTCACCCTGCATCGGTTGTGCCTTCCCTATAAGTCTCTATGAACAGGTGCGAGTGCACAAGCCTTAAACGTCATCAGTATTGTTCATCTTGTAGGATGGGCAGTTAAGAATATTTTCAAATTCATTGACCCCCCTGTACGCCAATTTGGTCCGGTTTGGGAGCCCGGCATAGGGGGAAGTCGAGGCTTATGCGCAACTTCCTGTCCCAATGGTATCTTACTATAAGTTGTCTAACCATTCCATTACAATGTGTGGCATTTTGGTGGCAAATGACATGCCTACGATCATATCACCCAAGATAAATATTGGATATTCGACCAGCGTCATCTTGAGTTTAGCAGGACAGTTTCTCTGGCGATGGAGGGTGCGAGTGGTTCATTATACACTTATTGAAAGCGATCCTTCAGTCGAGCCCTGCTTCTATTCCTAATAATACATTACCTTAAGCCCCATGTATGACAGAGATTAGTGCTGTGTTCTTTCTGCTATTATCAGGAATAAAAATGGAAAGTAACCCTCTAACCATACGGGAACTGATCAGCTTTGCAGGTAGTTATCTACAACGGTGTGGGTGGGAGTATGTCATCAGCATAGCATGTGATAGAACTGGTTTAATAATATTATAGCTGGAGGCTGGACAGGATTTGAGAATAAACCCATTCCTGTTTTTATATGAAGAGACTCCCTCACTGAGACAGGCAAACAAGAGCGTAGCTGCAGCGGGTGCAGTGGCACCGAGGACGCCTGTCTCCTCCTTATTGTTGTATTTGATCATGGCTGTAATTTTCATTCTATCTCTATCCTGGGACCCATATCTTTCCGGTAACAGTGCCTATGACACACCAACTACTCTATTAGGCTTGCTCCCCGCACCCACACCTTGCGATTCCTGCTCAAAGAAAACAAGGCATTTGCAGTTATAGATAATGCTGCACGCCGGGCCATGTTTCGGAAAGTAACCTGACGCTTTGGCAAGGCACGACTACTTTAATTCGATAGTTCTGCCTTGCATCTGACCCGCAGGTAATCTTAAAGGAAATCCAGTATAGTTTTATGTTATTATTATTTTCGAAGCACTTTCGTTATAACTTGGTCCCATTCACCACACAAGAGGTGGTCATCATACTGATAGGCTCTACGGCTGATCTCTTTTCAGTCCTTTTTCTAACATGCGGCGAAGTGCTAGATATTAGACATCATATGTCACACGTAAAATGAATGGATATGCCACACATACTTAGTCTCAAACTGTCAGCTATGTATAGGTCCCCGTATTTACGCCAGGAAGTTATACAGGAGGCTTGCTATTATTTTAAATACTAGGGGTTCAATTGTTTTACAGGTACAATAAATATTATGTATGGGTGTGAATGAGGTGTGAATATACAAGCCTACAAACAGTGTATGCGCTAGGGCACAAGTCATTTGAGCCGCTAATTTCGAGCCCTTGTGGAGCAACTGTTTTTCCCCTCGTTTTCACGAGAAAGCAGCACTGTGAGCTATTGAATTGTCACTCATAATTACACTCAAATTATAAAATGTCTCACATAGCAGCCGGCACTTGGTAGGATGCGGATTGGCGTAAACTCCCCTGCGTCAGTTAAGTTTCATGTTACACGAGTGAGCGTTCATGTTAAATAAGCCAAGGCCATATGGGACTGCCTTGGCGTGCCCTGTAGTCTGTTAGCGCCAGTAAAGATGTACTGTTCCCAAATGTTTTGTTTACATGCTAACCAACAATTTCTTGCTACGATAATATACTAAATTGTGGCCAGACACCTCCTCCTGGCATGTCCCAGCTACCCAGACTGTACTTTGTGAGTGGGTGGGTGGGTATGTATTGTGCGCCTCACACTTATCAAATCTGCTGTAGCCATCACCAGGCTTAGTGCTGTGGCACACCGGAGAATTCGGAATGGATCTACATTCTAGACTCTTCCCCTATGATATCTCATTCAGAATAAACCTTCTCCCAACTAAATCGTCCCTGTTAGACATGTTTTCTTATGCCAGGCAATTTTAGTGGTGTGGCCATTCTTGGGCTTCTTCTGGCCAGAACCTGAAAGCGATTTTCTGAGTGTTGTATTCTGACTAGGGTTATCAAAAATGCTAAAAACTCCGGGAGTTGATAGTACCCCCCCTGGTATTTTGGGCAGATGAAGAGAGTGCAGCACAAGCGCTTGTGCCATGCTGGTCGGCAAACTTGCCACCCAGTGTGGAGGCAATAGGTATAGCACGCAATAGACACCAGGGCATTAGAACATACGGGACGTTGGCAATGTTAGCGCTGGTGTAAGTGCAAGCTAAACACGTGAGAAAGTGTAAGTGCAAAGATAAACACGTGGGAAATAGCAAACAGTGCGTTCAGAGAAGTGGCGTGGCTGGCAACAAAGAGTACCACACACTGGTACATAGGGAGCACTGCAATAATGGCAAACACGTAAAATTGAGAAATACTACCTGTACACTCCTGATAACAGCACATGTGTTGCTCTACCATGAATAGGGAAGGTCGTATGTCAATAGTCATTTCCCTCCTTCCTTTGGTCCTGCTGTCTATCTTTCATCTTAGGCTCGGGTACCTGTTGGCAGCCCACCCGCGGTCTGCAGCCTTAGTGTAACAATCAATTCAGGTATAAGGAGAACATCCGTGGCTACCACAGCCCGAGCCCGGACTGTCTATAATCGTTGAGGTGGGTCCCTAGAAGTCCTTTAGAGAATGTTCTATCTGGTATCTTACCCGGTGCCCCCCCCCCCCCCGGTGTCGGTTCCCTATCCCTGGGGGGGGGGGGGGTCCTAGTTAACTTAGGACAAGCTATCCCTGTGGTAGGATAGACTGGCAGCCGGCAGGCCGGACTGGGGGGCATGTGTTATCGGCTGTCCCCGTGGTTTTTTCTGTTTTCACTTGTTAGACCACGTCGCTAGTTATTCCAATATATACATTTGCATACTGCAATAGACTTCTGTATTCTGTAGGGGTTATGCCAATGGGTGCCTGAGTGGCTTTTATTTCTCCAGGCATATCCCGGCGCAGGTCTGGAGCTTAGGGGGCTCCCCGTTGCAGGAGCAGTTCTCCCCGGGAGGTGGTTGTAGGTGGCTTACAGACTAGTTAACTTATGGTATCATGGCCGATGCTGCTTACCAGCCCAAAACCCAAGTCGGCCTTCAGTCTAGCTAACTTAACGGTATGTCTGAAGCTGCTTCCAGCCTAAAACCTAGAGGGCAGGGGATGCCGGCTGTTTGGCCTGGGAACCCGGATTATCCATTATCTGGGACTCGTCCAAGTTCTATAGTATGTCCGGTGCCCTCCTATTCCCTCGTGTCAGTGAGCACAATTACTCTCCCTGCTGGATTATGAAGACAGTAATTCAGATGTATCTGTGACTCCATGGCGCAGTTTTCTGACGCTCTGTGGGAAGGGATATGGTGGTGTCCCAACGGCTTGCGCTGGACAGCCTATTTCATGTTACTGAGGGCCTCTGTGGTAGGGGCCCCTTCCTATCCCTTTAGTTTCCCTGAGGGGTTGTAGGACAGGTTTATTGGTGCCTGATGGTAGCACCCCACGCCTTGGGCGTTGCCCTGTTCCTCCTCTGTCTGGAGGTAGCAATTCTAGGTGTAGGTTGCAGGTAAAGAGCAGTAATAATGGTGGGGGGCCCGTGCGGCAGCGGGAACCACCTCACGGGCTGTGGCGGAGTTACTGGGCGATCCGGAAGAAGAGAGGTGCAAACGCTGGACGTCAGCGGGCACATAGGGGTGCCAGAGCATAACCTCAGAGCCTAACCTGGAACCTCATGGGAGGTGCAGGAATCCGTGTCGGCGCCCCAGTAGTCCTTCGGGCGGTTGTGGGCCTGTGCAACCGGGGGTTTGCCTAGTCACGCCCAGTAAATGGGCGTGTCAGTATAATTATGGTATTTGTACAACAGTTGGGTGGTTCGCCACTGTGTTGTTTGGCTCAACAGGCGGGCAGGTAGCGAGAATGCGGCCTGCCCTAGGATCGCCCGTAAGCTAACCCACCGTCATTACATATGTTGTATGTAATAAACCTGCAGCAATTTTTACCCAAACCTAACATTTGTGTCCTTGTGTTATTTGCGGGTTTGGGCATGTGGGGCGGGGGTTCATGTGGCCCTGATGTGACTATGCGCCTGCCCGAGGCCACGCAGTGGCCATCAGGAGGGCGGGCTCCTAGTCACGGAGGGCTGTCCCGCCCCCGCATGACGCAGTAGTTCCTCTCCTGAGGCAGTCTCCCCTGGTTGGTGGAGACTGGTAGTGATGCACGTCCGGGGCGGTGGGGAGGAGCCGTCTGGAGTTCATCAGACCTCTGCCCTGCTGGGGAGGCCTCTTTGCCGCCCCGGACGTCGCTGTTCCATGTTGGGACACTCTTTTCCCGCCCTTCCTCGAACCCAGAGTGTCGGCTTGAGGGGGCTCCGGGGGGAGCTTTTAATATGTTTCTTTTTCGTTGCAGGCGGAGTTACTGGGCGATCCGGAAGAAGAGAGGTGCAAACGCTGGACGTCAGCGGGCACATAGGGGTGCCAGAGCATAACCTCAGAGCCTAACCTGGAACCTCATGGGAGGTGCAGGAATCCGTGTCGGCGCCCCAGTAGTCCTTCGGGCGGTTGTGGGCCTGTGCAACCGGGGGTTTGCCTAGTCACGCCCAGTAAATGGGCGTGTCAGTATAATTATGGTATTTGTACAACAGTTGGGTGGTTCGCCACTGTGTTGTTTGGCTCAACAGGCGGGCAGGTAGCGAGAATGCGGCCTGCCCTAGGATCGCCCGTAAGCTAACCCACCGTCATTACATATGTTGTATGTAATAAACCTGCAGCAATTTTTACCCAAACCTAACATTTGTGTCCTTGTGTTATTTGCGGGTTTGGGCATGTGGGGCGGGGGTTCATGTGGCCCTGATGTGACTATGCTGCTTTACATTACTTTGCGTCAAAGGGCGTTACATGGGTGGTACACGGGTGTTCCCTTGCAATCACCGATGACTTCTGATGCTAAACCCTTTCTACTAACATTATTGGACAGGGTTTAGCACCAAATAATTAATGATTCTGGAAAGCAGGCATTAGAAGGAGAAGTGTTTTCATTTCTCCTTGCTTTTCCAACTTTGCAGGTGTGCTGCAGCGGGCAGGACGCACGCAATGTGGGCAAACCTTGAAGCGTGCCTGGGCACAGTATGTGGCAGCCTCTGGTAGACTCGGGCACGCACCCTTGAAGCGTGTCTGGGCACAGTATGTGGCAGCCTCCGGTAGACTCGGGCACGCAGCCTTGAAGCGTGTCTGGGCACAGTATGTGGCAGCCTCTGGTAGACTCGGGCACGCACCCTCGAAGCGTGTCTGGGCACAGTATGTGGCAGCCTCTGGTAGACTCGGGCACGCACCCTTGAAGCGTGTCTGGGCACAGTATGTCGCAGCCTCCGGTAGACTCGGGCACGCACCCGTGAAGCGTGTCTGGGCACAGTATGTGGCAGCCTCCGGTAGACTCGGGCACCCACCCTTGAAGCGTGTCTGGGCACAGTATGTGGCAGCCTCTGGTAGACTCGGGCACGCAGCCTTGAAGCGTGTCTGGGCACAGTATGTGGCAGCCTCTGGTAGACTCGGGCACGCACCCTTGAAGCCTGTCTGGGCACAGTATGTGGCAGCCTCTGGTAGACTCAGGCACGCACCCTTGAAGCGTGTCTGGGCACAGTATGTGGCAGCCTCTGGTAGACTCGGGCACGCACCCTTGAAGCGTGTCTGGGCACAGTATGTGGCAGCCTCTGGTAGACTCGGGCGCGCACCCTTGAAGCGTGTCTGGGCACAGTATGTGGAGCCTCTGGTAGACTCGGGCACGCACCCTTGAAGCCTGTCTGGGCACAGTATGTGGCAGCCTATGGTAGACTCGGGCACGCACCCTTGAAGCGTGTCTGGGCACAGTATGTGGCAGCCTCTGGTAGACTCGGGCACGCACCCTTGAAGCGTGTCTGGGCACAGTATGTGGCAGCCTCTGGTAGACTCGGGCGCGCACCCTTGAAGCGTGTCTGGGCACAGTATGTGGCAGCCTCTGGTAGACTCGGGCACGCACCCTTGAAGCGTGTCCGGGCACAGTATGTGGCAGCCTCTGGTAGACTCAGGCACGCACCCTTGAAGCGTGTCTGGGCACAGTATGTGGCAGCCTCCGGTAGACTCGGGCACGCACCCTTGAAGCGTGTCTGGGCACAGTATGTGGCAGCCTCTGGTAGACTCGGGCACGCACCCTTGAAGCGTGTCTGGGCACAGTATGTGGGAGCCTCTGGTAGACTCGGGCACGCACCCTTGAAGCGTGTCTGGGCACAGTATGTGGCAGCCTCTGGTAGACTCGGGCACGCACCCTTGAAGTGTGTCTGGGCACAGTATGTGGCAGCCTCTGGTAGACTCGGGCACCCACCCTTGAAGCGTGTCTGGGCACAGTATGTGGCAGCCTCTGGTAGACTCGGGCACGCACCCTTGAAGCGTGTCTGGGCACAGTATGTGGCAGCCTCTGTTAGACTCGGGCACGCACCCTCGAAGCGTGTCTGGGCACAGTATGTGGCAGCCTCGGGCACGCACCCTTGAAGCGTGTCTGGGCACAGTATGTGGAGCCTCTGGTAGACTCGGGCACGCACCCTTGAAGCGTGTCTGGGCACAGTATGTGGCAGCCTCTGTTAGACTCGGGCACGCACCCGTGAAGCGTGTCTGGCCACAGTATGTGGCAGCCTCTGGTAGACTCAGGCACGCACCCTTGAAGCGTGTCTGGGCACAGTATGTGGCAGCCTCTGGTAGACTCGGGCACGCACCCTTGAAGCCTGTCTGGGCACAGTATGTGGCAGCCTCTGGTAGACTCGGGCACGCACCCTTGAAGCCTGTCTGGGCACAGTATGTGGCAGCCTCTGGTAGACTCGGGCACGCACCCTTGAAGCCTGTCTGGGCACAGTATGTGGCAGCCTCTGGTAGACTCGGGCACGCACCCTCGAAGCGTGTCTGGGCACAGTATGTGGCAGCCTCTGGTAGACTCGGGCACGCACCCTTGAAGCCTGTCTGGGCACAGTATGTGGCAGCCTCTGGTAGACTCGGGCACGCACCCTTGAAGCGTGTCTGGGCGCAGTATGTGGCAGCCTATGGTAGACTCGGGCACGCACCCTTGAAGCGTGTCTGGGCGCAGTATGTGGCAGCCTCTGGTAGACTCGGGCACGCACCCTCGAAGCGTGTCTGGGCACAGTATGTGGCAGCCTCTGGTAGACTCGGGCACGCACCCTCGAAGTGTGTCTGGGCGCAGTATGTGGAGCCTCTGGTAGACTCGGGCACGCACCCTTGAAGCGTGTCTGGGCACAGTATGTGGCAGCCTCTGGTAGACTCGGGCACGCACCCTTGAAGCGTGTCTGGGCACAGTATGTGGCAGCCTCTGGTAGACTCGGGCACGCACCCTTGAAGTGTGTCTGGGCACAGTATGTGGAGCCTCTGGTAGACTCGGGCACGCACCCTTGAAGCGTGTCTGGGCACAGTATGTGGCAGCCTCTGGTAGACTCGGGCACGCACCCTTGAAGCGTGTCTGGGCACAGTATGTGGCAGCCTCTGGTAGACTCGGGCACGCACCCTTGAAGCGTGTCTGGGCACAGTATGTGGCAGTCTATGGTAGACTCAGGCACGCACCCTTGAAGCGTGTCTGGGCACAGTATGTGGCAGCCTCTGGTAGACTCGGGCACGCACCCTTGAAGCGTGTCTGGGCACAGTATGTGGCAGCCTATGGTAGACTCGGGCACGCACCCTTGAAGCGTGTCTGGGCACAGTATGTGGCAGCCTCTGGTAGACTCGGGCACGCACCCTTGAAGCGTGTCTGGGCACAGTATGTGGCAGCCTCTGGTAGACTCGGGCACGCACCCTTGAAGCCTGTCTGGGCACAGTATGTGGCAGCCTCTGGTAGACTCGGGCACGCACCCTCGAAGCGTGTCTGGGCACAGTATGTGGCAGCCTCGGGCACGCACCCGTGAAGCGTGTCTGGGCACAGTATGTGGCAGCCTCCGGTAGACTCGGGCACGCACCCTTGAAGCCTGTCTGGGCACAGTATGTGGCAGCCTCCGGTAGACTCGGGCACGCACCCTTGAAGCGTGTCTGGGCACAGTATGTGGCAGCCTCCGGTAGACTCGGGCACGCAGCCTTGAAGCGTGTCTGGGCACAGTATGTGGCAGCCTCTGGTAGACTCGGGCACGCAGCCTTGAAGCGTGTCTGGGCACAGTATGTGGCAGCCTCCGGTAGACTCGGGCACGCAGCCTTGAAGCGTGTCTGGGCACAGTATGTGGCAGCCTCCGGTAGACTCGGGCACGCACCCTTGAAGCGTGTCTGGGCACAGTATGTGGCAGCCTCCGGTAGACTCGGGCACGCACCCTTGAAGCGTGTCTGGGCACAGTATGTGGCAGCCTCCGGTAGACTCGGGCACGCACCCTTGAAGCCTGTCTGGGCACAGTATGTGGCAGCCTCTGGTAGACTCGGGCACGCACCCTTGAAGCGTGTCTGGGCACAGTATGTGGCAGCCTCTGGTAGACTCGGGCACGCACCCTTGAAGCGTGTCTGGGCACAGTATGTGGCAGCCTCTGGTAGACTCGGGCACGCACCCTTGAAGCGTGTCTGGGCACAGTATGTGGCAGCCTCTGGTAGACTCGGGCACGCACCCGTGAAGCCTGTCTGGGCACAGTATGTGGCAGCCTCTGGTAGACTCGGGCACGCACCCGTGAAGCGTGTCTGGGCACAGTATGTGGCAGCCTCTGGTAGACTCGGGCACGCACCCTTGAAGCGTGTCTGGGCACAGTATGTGGCAGCCTCTGGTAGACTCGGGCACGCACCCGTGAAGCGTGTCTGGGCACAGTATGTGGCAGCCTCTGGTAGACTCGGGCACGCACCCTTGAAGCGTGTCTGGGCACAGTATGTGGCAGCCTCTGGTAGACTCGGGCACCCACCCTTGAAGCGTGTCTGGGCACAGTATGTGGCAGCCTCCGGTAGACTCGGGCACCCACCCTTGAAGCGTGTCTGGGCACAGTATGTGGCAGCCTCCGGTAGACTCGGGCACGCACCCTTGAAGCGTGTCTGGGCACAGTATGTGGCAGCCTCCGGTAGACTCGGGCACGCACCCTTGAAGCGTGTCTGGGCACAGTATGTGGCAGCCTCTGGTAGACTCGGGCACGCACCCTTGAAGCGTGTCTGGGCACAGTATGTGGCAGCCTCTGGTAGACTCGGGCACGCACCCTTGAAGCGTGTCTGGGCACAGTATGTGGCAGCCTATGGTAGACTCGGGCACGCACCCTTGAAGCGTGTCTGGGCACAGTATGTGGCAGCCTCTGGTAGACTCGGGCACGCACCCTTGAAGCGTGTCTGGGCACAGTATGTGGCAGCCTCTGGTAGACTCGGGCACGCACCCTTGAAGCGTGTCTGGGCACAGTATGTGGCAGCCTCCGGTAGACTCGGGCACGCACCCTTGAAGCCTGTCTGGGCACAGTATGTGGCAGCCTCCGGTAGACTCGGGCACGCACCCTTAAAGCGTGTCTGGGCACAGTATGTGGCAGCCTCGGGCACGCACCCTTGAAGCGTGTCTGGGCACAGTATGTGGCAGCCTCTGGTAGACTCGGGCACGCACCCTTGAAGCGTGTCTGGGCACAGTATGTGGCAGCCTCGGGCACGCACCCTTGAAGCGTGTCTGGGCACAGTATGTGGCAGCCTCTGGTAGACTCGGGCACGCACCCTTGAAGCGTGTCTGGGCACAGTATGTGGCAGCCTCTGGTAGACTCGGGCACGCACCCTTGAAGCGTGTCTGGGCACAGTATGTGGCAGCCTCTGGTAGACTCGGGCACGCAGCCTTGAAGCGTGTCTGGGCACAGTATGTGGCAGCCTCTGGTAGACTCGGGCACGCACCCTTGAAGCGTGTCTGGGCACAGTATGTGGCAGCCTCTGGTAGACTCGGGCACGCACCCTTGAAGCCTGTCTGGGCACAGTATGTGGCAGCCTCTGGTAGACTCGGGCACGCACCCTTGAAGCCTGTCTGGGCACAGTATGTGGCAGCCTCTGGTAGACTCGGGCACGCACCCTTGAAGCGTGTCTGGGCACAGTATGTGGCAGCCTCTGGTAGACTCGGGCACGCACCCTTGAAGCGTGTCTGGGCACAGTATGTGGCAGCCTCTGGTAGACTCGGGCACGCACCCTTGAAGCCTGTCTGGGCACAGTATGTGGCAGCCTCTGGTAGACTCGGGCACGCACCCGTGAAGCGTGTCTGGGCACAGTATGTGGCAGCCTCTGGTAGACTCGGGCACGCACCCGTGAAGCGTGTCTGGGCACAGTATGTGGCAGCCTCGGGCACGCACCCTTGAAGCCTGTCTGGGCACAGTATGTGGCAGCCTCTGGTAGACTCGGGCACGCACCCGTGAAGCGTGTCTGGGCACAGTATGTGGCAGCCTCTGGTAGACTCGGGCACGCACCCTTGAAGCGTGTCTGGGCACAGTATGTGGCAGCCTCTGGTAGACTCGGGCACGCACCCTTGAAGCGTGTCTGGGCACAGTATGTGGCAGCCTCTGGTAGACTCGGGCACGCACCCTTGAAGCGTGTCTGGGCACAGTATGTGGCAGCCTCCGGTAGACTCGGGCACGCACCCTTGAAGCGTGTCTGGGCACAGTATGTGGCAGCCTCCGGTAGACTCGGGCACGCACCCTTGAAGCGTGTCTGGGCACAGTATGTGGCAGCCTCCGGTAGACTCGGGCACGCACCCTTGAAGCCTGTCTGGGCACAGTATGTGGCAGCCTCTGGTAGACTCGGGCACGCACCCTTGAAGCCTGTCTGGGCACAGTATGTGGCAGCCTCTGGTAGACTCGGGCACGCACCCTTGAAGCCTGTCTGGGCACAGTATGTGGCAGCCTCTGGTAGACTCGGGCACGCACCCTTGAAGCGTGTCTGGGCACAGTATGTGGCAGCCTCTGGTAGACTCGGGCACGCACCCTTGAAGCGTGTCTGGGCACAGTATGTGGCAGCCTCTGGTAGACTCGGGCACGCACCCTTGAAGCGTGTCTGGGCACAGTATGTGGCAGCCTCTGGTAGACTCGGGCACGCACCCTTGAAGCGTGTCTGGGCACAGTATGTGGCAGCCTCCGGTAGACTCGGGCACGCACCCGTGAAGCGTGTCTGGGCACAGTATGTGGCAGCCTCCGGTAGACTCGGGCACGCACCCTTGAAGCGTGTCTGGGCACAGTATGTGGCAGCCTCCGGTAGACTCGGGCACGCACCCTTGAAGCGTGTCTGGGCACAGTATGTGGCAGCCTCCGGTAGACTCGGGCACGCACCCTTGAAGCGTGTCTGGGCACAGTATGTGGCAGCCTCCGGTAGACTCGGGCACGCACCCTTGAAGCGTGTCTGGGCACAGTATGTGGCAGCCTCTGGTAGACTCGGGCACGCACCCTTGAAGCGTGTCTGGGCACAGTATGTGGCAGTCTCTGGTAGACTCGGGCACGCACCCTTGAAGCGTGTCTGGGCACAGTATGTGGCAGCCTCTGGTAGACTCGGGCACGCACCCGTGAAGCGTGTCTGGGCACAGTATGTGGCAGCCTCTGGTAGACTCGGGCACGCACCCTTGAAGCGTGTCTGGGCACAGTATGTGGCAGCCTCTGGTAGACTCGGGCACGCACCCTTGAAGCCTGTCTGGGCACAGTATGTGGCAGCCTCTGGTAGACTCGGGCACGCACCCTTGAAGCCTGTCTGGGCACAGTATGTGGCAGCCTCTGGTAGACTCGGGCACGCACCCTTGAAGCCTGTCTGGGCACAGTATGTGGCAGCCTATGGTAGACTCGGGCACGCACCCTTGAAGCGTGTCTGGGCACAGTATGTGGCAGCCTATGGTAGACTCGGGCACGCACCCTTGAAGCGTGTCTGGGCACAGTATGTGGCAGCCTATGGTAGACTCGGGCACGCACCCTTGAAGCGTGTCTGGGCACAGTATGTGGCAGCCTCTGGTAGACTCGGGCACGCACCCTCGAAGCGTGTCTGGGCACAGTATGTGGCAGCCTCTGGTAGACTCGGGCACGCACCCGTGAAGCGTGTCTGGGCACAGTATGTGGCAGCCTCTGGTAGACTCGGGCACGCACCCTTGAAGCGTGTCTGGGCACAGTATGTGGCAGCCTCTGGTAGACTCGGGCACGCACCCTTGAAGCGTGTCTGGGCACAGTATGTGGCAGCCTCTGGTAGACTCGGGCACGCACCCTTGAAGCGTGTCTGGGCACAGTATGTGGCAGCCTCTGGTAGACTCGGGCACGCACCCTCGAAGCGTGTCTGGGCACAGTATGTGGCAGCCTCTGGTAGACTCGGGCACGCACCCTCGAAGCGTGTCTGGGCACAGTATGTGGCAGCCTCTGGTAGACTCGGGCACGCACCCTCGAAGCCTGTCTGGGCACAGTATGTGGCAGCCTCTGGTAGACTCGGGCACGCACCCTCGAAGCCTGTCTGGGCACAGTATGTGGCAGCCTCTGGTAGACTCGGGCACGCACCCTCGAAGCGTGTCTGGGCACAGTATGTGGCAGCCTCTGGTAGACTCGGGCACGCACCCTTGAAGCGTGTCTGGGCACAGTATGTGGAGCCTCTGGTAGACTCGGGCACGCACCCTTGAAGCGTGTCTGGGCACAGTATGTGGCAGCCTCTGGTAGACTCGGGCACGCACCCTTGAAGCGTGTCTGGGCACAGTATGTGGCAGCCTCTGGTGGACTCGGGCACGCAGCCTTGAAGCGTGTCTGGGCACAGTATGTGGCAGCCTCTGGTAGACTCGGGCACGCACCCTTGAAGCGTGTCTGGGCACAGTATGTGGCAGCCTCTGGTAGACTCGGGCACGCACCCTTGAAGCCTGTCTGGGCACAGTATGTGGCAGCCTCTGGTAGACTCGGGCACGCACCCTTGAAGCGTGTCTGGGCACAGTATGTGGCAGCCTCCGGTAGACTCGGGCACGCAGCCTTGAAGCGTGTCTGGGCACAGTATGTGGCAGCCTCCGGTAGACTCGGGCACGCAGCCTTGAAGCGTGTCTGGGCACAGTATGTGGCAGCCTCCGGTAGACTCGGGCACGCACCCTGGAAGCCTGTCTGGGCACAGTATGTGGCAGCCTCCGGTAGACTCGGGCACGCAGCCTTGAAGCGTGTCTGGGCACAGTATGTGGCAGCCTCTGTTAGACTCGGGCACGCACCCGTGAAGCGTGTCTGGGCACAGTATGTGGCAGCCTCCGGTAGACTCGGGCACGCACCCTTGAAGCGTGTCTGGGCACAGTATGTGGCAGCCTCCGGTAGACTCGGGCACGCACCCTTGAAGCGTGTCTGGGCACAGTATGTGGCAGCCTCCGGTAGACTCGGGCACGCAGCCTTGAAGCGTGTCTGGGCACAGTATGTGGCAGCCTCTGGTAGACTCGGGCACGCACCCTTGAAGCGTGTCTGGGCACAGTATGTGGCAGCCTCCGGTAGACTCGGGCACGCACCCTTGAAGCCTGTCTGGGCACAGTATGTGGCAGCCTCCGGTAGACTCGGGCACGCACCCTTGAAGCGTGTCTGGGCACAGTATGTGGCAGCCTCCGGTAGACTCGGGCACGCACCCTTGAAGCGTGTCTGGGCACAGTATGTGGCAGCCTCCGGTAGACTCGGGCACGCACCCTTGAAGCGTGTCTGGGCACAGTATGTGGCAGCCTCTGGTAGACTCGGGCACGCACCCTCGAAGCGTGTCTGGGCACAGTATGTGGCAGCCTCTGGTAGACTCGGGCACGCACCCTCGAAGCGTGTCTGGGCACAGTATGTGGCAGCCTCTGGTAGACTCGGGCACGCACCCTTGAAGCCTGTCTGGGCACAGTATGTGGCAGCCTCTGGTAGACTCGGGCACGCACCCTCGAAGCGTGTCTGGGCACAGTATGTGGCAGCCTCTGGTAGACTCGGGCACGCACCCTCGAAGCGTGTCTGGGCACAGTATGTGGCAGCCTCTGGTAGACTCGGGCACGCACCCTCGAAGCCTGTCTGGGCACAGTATGTGGCAGCCTCTGGTAGACTCGGGCACGCACCCTTGAAGCCTGTCTGGGCACAGTATGTGGCAGCCTCTGGTAGACTCGGGCACGCACCCGTGAAGCGTGTCTGGGCACAGTATGTGGCAGCCTCTGGTAGACTCGGGCACGCACCCGTGAAGCGTGTCTGGGCACAGTATGTGGCAGCCTCGGGCACGCACCCTTGAAGCCTGTCTGGGCACAGTATGTGGCAGCCTCTGGTAGACTCGGGCACGCACCCGTGAAGCGTGTCTGGGCACAGTATGTGGCAGCCTCTGGTAGACTCGGGCACGCACCCTTGAAGCGTGTCTGGGCACAGTATGTGGCAGCCTCTGGTAGACTCGGGCACGCACCCTTGAAGCGTGTCTGGGCACAGTATGTGGCAGCCTCCGGTAGACTCGGGCACGCACCCTTGAAGCGTGTCTGGGCACAGTATGTGGCAGCCTCCGGTAGACTCGGGCACGCACCCTTGAAGCGTGTCTGGGCACAGTATGTGGCAGCCTCCGGTAGACTCGGGCACGCACCCTTGAAGCCTGTCTGGGCACAGTATGTGGCAGCCTCCGGTAGACTCGGGCACGCACCCTTGAAGCCTGTCTGGGCACAGTATGTGGCAGCCTCTGGTAGACTCGGGCACGCACCCTTGAAGCCTGTCTGGGCACAGTATGTGGCAGCCTCTGGTAGACTCGGGCACGCACCCTTGAAGCGTGTCTGGGCACAGTATGTGGCAGCCTCTGGTAGACTCGGGCACGCACCCTTGAAGCGTGTCTGGGCACAGTATGTGGCAGCCTCTGGTAGACTCGGGCACGCACCCTTGAAGCGTGTCTGGGCACAGTATGTGGCAGCCTCTGGTAGACTCGGGCACGCACCCTTGAAGCGTGTCTGGGCACAGTATGTGGCAGCCTCCGGTAGACTCGGGCACGCACCCGTGAAGCGTGTCTGGGCACAGTATGTGGCAGCCTCCGGTAGACTCGGGCACGCACCCTTGAAGCGTGTCTGGGCACAGTATGTGGCAGCCTCCGGTAGACTCGGGCACGCACCCTTGAAGCGTGTCTGGGCACAGTATGTGGCAGCCTCCGGTAGACTCGGGCACGCACCCTTGAAGCGTGTCTGGGCACAGTATGTGGCAGCCTCCGGTAGACTCGGGCACGCACCCTTGAAGCGTGTCTGGGCACAGTATGTGGCAGCCTCCGGTAGACTCGGGCACGCACCCTTGAAGCGTGTCTGGGCACAGTATGTGGCAGTCTCTGGTAGACTCGGGCACGCACCCTTGAAGCGTGTCTGGGCACAGTATGTGGCAGCCTCTGGTAGACTCGGGCACGCACCCGTGAAGCGTGTCTGGGCACAGTATGTGGCAGCCTCTGGTAGACTCGGGCACGCACCCTTGAAGCGTGTCTGGGCACAGTATGTGGCAGCCTCTGGTAGACTCGGGCACGCACCCTTGAAGCCTGTCTGGGCACAGTATGTGGCAGCCTCTGGTAGACTCGGGCACGCACCCTTGAAGCCTGTCTGGGCACAGTATGTGGCAGCCTCTGGTAGACTCGGGCACGCACCCTTGAAGCCTGTCTGGGCACAGTATGTGGCAGCCTCTGGTAGACTCGGGCACGCACCCTTGAAGCGTGTCTGGGCACAGTATGTGGCAGCCTATGGTAGACTCGGGCACGCACCCTTGAAGCGTGTCTGGGCACAGTATGTGGCAGCCTATGGTAGACTCGGGCACGCACCCTTGAAGCGTGTCTGGGCACAGTATGTGGCAGCCTCTGGTAGACTCGGGCACGCACCCTCGAAGCGTGTCTGGGCACAGTATGTGGCAGCCTCTGGTAGACTCGGGCACGCACCCTCGAAGCGTGTCTGGGCACAGTATGTGGCAGCCTCTGGTAGACTCGGGCACGCACCCGTGAAGCGTGTCTGGGCACAGTATGTGGCAGCCTCTGGTAGACTCGGGCACGCACCCTTGAAGCGTGTCTGGGCACAGTATGTGGCAGCCTCTGGTAGACTCGGGCACGCACCCTTGAAGCGTGTCTGGGCACAGTATGTGGCAGCCTCTGGTAGACTCGGGCACGCACCCTCGAAGCGTGTCTGGGCACAGTATGTGGCAGCCTCTGGTAGACTCGGGCACGCACCCTCGAAGCGTGTCTGGGCACAGTATGTGGCAGCCTCTGGTAGACTCGGGCACGCACCCTCGAAGCCTGTCTGGGCACAGTATGTGGCAGCCTCTGGTAGACTCGGGCACGCACCCTCGAAGCCTGTCTGGGCACAGTATGTGGCAGCCTCTGGTAGACTCGGGCACGCACCCTCGAAGCGTGTCTGGGCACAGTATGTGGAGCCTCTGGTAGACTCGGGCACGCACCCTCGAAGCGTGTCTGGGCACAGTATGTGGCAGCCTCTGGTAGACTCGGGCACGCACCCTTGAAGCGTGTCTGGGCACAGTATGTGGCAGCCTCTGGTAGACTCGGGCACGCACCCTTGAAGCGTGTCTGGGCACAGTATGTGGCAGCCTCTGGTAGACTCGGGCACGCACCCTTGAAGCGTGTCTGGGCACAGTATGTGGCAGCCTCTGGTAGACTCGGGCACGCACCCTTGAAGCCTGTCTGGGCACAGTATGTGGCAGCCTCTGGTAGACTCGGGCACGCACCCTTGAAGCGTGTCTGGGCACAGTATGTGGCAGTCTATGGTAGACTCAGGCACGCACCCTTGAAGCGTGTCTGGGCACAGTATGTGGCAGCCTCTGGTAGACTCGGGCACGCACCCTTGAAGCGTGTCTGGGCACAGTATGTGGCAGCCTCTGGTAGACTCGGGCACGCACCCTTGAAGCGTGTCTGGGCACAGTATGTGGCAGCCTCTGGTAGACTCGGGCACGCACCCTTGAAGCCTGTCTGGGCACAGTATGTGGCAGCCTCTGGTAGACTCGGGCACGCACCCTCGAAGCGTGTCTGGGCACAGTATGTGGCAGCCTCGGGCACGCACCCGTGAAGCGTGTCTGGGCACAGTATGTGGCAGCCTCCGGTAGACTCGGGCACGCACCCTTGAAGCCTGTCTGGGCACAGTATGTGGCAGCCTCCGGTAGACTCGGGCACGCAGCCTTGAAGCGTGTCTGGGCACAGTATGTGGCAGCCTCCGGTAGACTCGGGCACGCACCCTTGAAGCCTGTCTGGGCACAGTATGTGGCAGCCTCTGGTAGACTCGGGCACGCAGCCTTGAAGCGTGTCTGGGCACAGTATGTGGCAGCCTCTGTTAGACTCGGGCACGCACCCGTGAAGCGTGTCTGGGCACAGTATGTGGCAGCCTCCGGTAGACTCGGGCACGCACCCTTGAAGCGTGTCTGGGCACAGTATGTGGCAGCCTCCGGTAGACTCGGGCACGCACCCTTGAAGCGTGTCTGGGCACAGTATGTGGCAGCCTCTGGTAGACTCGGGCACGCACCCTTGAAGCGTGTCTGGGCACAGTATGTGGCAGCCTCTGGTAGACTCGGGCACGCACCCTCGAAGCGTGTCTGGGCACAGTATGTGGCAGCCTCCGGTAGACTCGGGCACGCACCCTTGAAGCGTGTCTGGGCACAGTATGTGGCAGCCTCTGGTAGACTCGGGCACGCACCCTTGAAGCGTGTCTGGGCACAGTATGTGGCAGCCTCTGGTAGACTCGGGCACGCACCCTTGAAGCGTGTCTGGGCACAGTATGTGGCAGCCTCTGGTAGACTCGGGCACGCACCCTTGAAGCGTGTCTGGGCACAGTATGTGGCAGCCTCTGGTAGACTCGGGCACGCACCCTTGAAGCCTGTCTGGGCACAGTATGTGGCAGCCTCTGGTAGACTCGGGCACGCACCCTCGAAGCGTGTCTGGGCACAGTATGTGGCAGCCTCGGGCACGCACCCGTGAAGCGTGTCTGGGCACAGTATGTGGCAGCCTCCGGTAGACTCGGGCACGCACCCTTGAAGCCTGTCTGGGCACAGTATGTGGCAGCCTCCGGTAGACTCGGGCACGCAGCCTTGAAGCGTGTCTGGGCACAGTATGTGGCAGCCTCCGGTAGACTCGGGCACGCACCCTTGAAGCCTGTCTGGGCACAGTATGTGGCAGCCTCTGGTAGACTCGGGCACGCAGCCTTGAAGCGTGTCTGGGCACAGTATGTGGCAGCCTCTGTTAGACTCGGGCACGCACCCGTGAAGCGTGTCTGGGCACAGTATGTGGCAGCCTCCGGTAGACTCGGGCACGCACCCTTGAAGCGTGTCTGGGCACAGTATGTGGCAGCCTCCGGTAGACTCGGGCACGCACCCTTGAAGCGTGTCTGGGCACAGTATGTGGCAGCCTCCGGTAGACTCGGGCACGCAGCCTTGAAGCGTGTCTGGGCACAGTATGTGGCAGCCTCTGGTAGACTCGGGCACGCACCCTTGAAGCGTGTCTGGGCACAGTATGTGGCAGCCTCCGGTAGACTCGGGCACGCACCCTTGAAGCCTGTCTGGGCACAGTATGTGGCAGCCTCCGGTAGACTCGGGCACGCACCCTTGAAGCGTGTCTGGGCACAGTATGTGGCAGCCTCTGGTAGACTCGGGCACGCACCCTTGAAGCGTGTCTGGGCACAGTATGTGGCAGCCTCTGGTAGACTCGGGCACGCACCCTCGAAGCGTGTCTGGGCACAGTATGTGGCAGCCTCTGGTAGACTCGGGCACGCACCCTCGAAGCGTGTCTGGGCACAGTATGTGGCAGCCTCTGGTAGACTCGGGCACGCACCCTTGAAGCGTGTCTGGGCACAGTATGTGGCAGCCTCTGGTAGACTCGGGCACGCACCCTTGAAGCCTGTCTGGGCACAGTATGTGGCAGCCTCTGGTAGACTCGGGCACGCACCCTTGAAGCGTGTCTGGGCACAGTATGTGGCAGCCTCTGGTAGACTCGGGCACGCACCCTCGAAGCGTGTCTGGGCACAGTATGTGGCAGCCTCTGGTAGACTCGGGCACGCACCCTTGAAGCGTGTCTGGGCACAGTATGTGGCAGCCTCTGGTAGACTCGGGCACGCACCCTTGAAGCCTGTCTGGGCACAGTATGTGGCAGCCTCTGGTAGACTCGGGCACGCACCCTTGAAGCCTGTCTGGGCACAGTATGTGGCAGCCTCTGGTAGACTCGGGCACGCACCCTTGAAGCGTGTCTGGGCACAGTATGTGGCAGCCTCTGGTAGACTCGGGCACGCACCCTTGAAGCGTGTCTGGGCACAGTATGTGGCAGCCTCTGGTAGACTCGGGCACGCACCCTCGAAGCCTGTCTGGGCACAGTATGTGGCAGCCTCTGGTAGACTCGGGCACGCACCCTTGAAGCGTGTCTGGGCACAGTATGTGGCAGCCTCTGGTAGACTCGGGCACGCACCCTTGAAGCGTGTCTGGGCACAGTATGTGGCAGCCTATGGTAGACTCGGGCACGCACCCTTGAAGCGTGTCTGGGCACAGTATGTGGCAGCCTCTGGTAGACTCGGGCACGCACCCTTGAAGCCTGTCTGGGCACAGTATGTGGCAGCCTCCGGTAGACTCGGGCACGCACCCTTGAAGCGTGTCTGGGCACAGTATGTGGCAGCCTCTGGTAGACTCGGGCACGCACCCGTGAAGCGTGTCTGGGCACAGTATGTGGCAGCCTCTGGTAGACTCGGGCACGCACCCTTGAAGCGTGTCTGGGCACAGTATGTGGCAGCCTCTGGTAGACTCAGGCACGCACCCTTGAAGCGTGTCTGGGCACAGTATGTGGCAGCCTCCGGTAGACTCGGGCACGCACCCTTGAAGCCTGTCTGGGCACAGTATGTGGCAGCCTCTGGTAGACTCGGGCACGCACCCGTGAAGCGTGTCTGGGCACAGTATGTGGCAGCCTCTGGTAGACTCGGGCACGCACCCTTGAAGCGTGTCTGGGCACAGTATGTGGCAGCCTATGGTAGACTCGGGCACGCACCCTTGAAGCGTGTCTGGGCACAGTATGTGGCAGCCTCTGGTAGACTCGGGCACGCACCCTCGAAGCCTGTCTGGGCACAGTATGTGGCAGCCTCTGGTAGACTCGGGCACGCACCCTTGAAGCGTGTCTGGGCACAGTATGTGGCAGCCTCTGGTAGACTCGGGCACGCACCCGTGAAGCGTGTCTGGGCACAGTATGTGGCAGCCTCTGGTAGACTCGGGCACGCACCCGTGAAGCGTGTCTGGGCACAGTATGTGGCAGCCTCTGGTAGACTCGGGCACGCACCCTTGAAGCGTGTCTGGGCACAGTATGTGGCAGCCTCTGGTAGACTCGGGCACGCACCCGTGAAGCCTGTCTGGGCACAGTATGTGGCAGCCTCTGGTAGACTCGGGCACGCACCCGTGAAGCCTGTCTGGGCACAGTATGTGGCAGCCTCTGGTAGACTCGGGCACGCACCCTTGAAGCGTGTCTGGGCACAGTATGTGGCAGCCTCTGGTAGACTCGGGCACGCACCCTCGAAGCGTGTCTGGGCACAGTATGTGGCAGCCTCTGGTAGACTCGGGCACGCACCCTTGAAGCCTGTCTGGGCACAGTATGTGGCAGCCTCTGGTAGACTCGGGCACGCACCCTCGAAGCATGTCTGGGCACAGTATGTGGCAGCCTCTGGTAGACTCGGGCACGCACCCTTGAAGCGTGTCTGGGCACAGTATGTGGCAGCCTCCGGTAGACTCGGGCACGCACCCTTGAAGCGTGTCTGGGCACAGTATGTGGCAGCCTCTGGTAGACTCGGGCACGCACCCTCGAAGCGTGTCTGGGCACAGTATGTGGCAGCCTCTGGTAGACTCGGGCACGCACCCTTGAAGCCTGTCTGGGCACAGTATGTGGCAGCCTCTGGTAGACTCGGGCACGCACCCTCGAAGCCTGTCTGGGCACAGTATGTGGCAGCCTCTGGTAGACTCGGGCACGCACCCTTGAAGCGTGTCTGGGCACAGTATGTGGCAGCCTCCGGTAGACTCGGGCACGCACCCTTGAAGCGTGTCTGGGCACAGTATGTGGCAGCCTCCGGTAGACTCGGGCACGCACCCGTGCACATGGCGCTGTGGCAGCTAGAAGCAGCGCTAGGAGAGGAGAGACCCATCGCAGCGCTGCTCTTTATCTCCCCCTCTGCCATGCCCCCCCCCCCCACCCAGGTGCCCTGTCTCTCTCCTCTGCCATGCCACCCCCGCTCTTCCTCCCCCCTGTGCCAGGCCGGGTGCAGACAGCTCTGATAAGCCCCCCCCCCCCTCGCCGCCTCCCCCTCAGATTCTCTCTCAAGACTCCTGAAGACAGGAATGTGAGGAATCCAGAGATTAGCAAGAGGAGAGGCCACCCCCCTGCCTACAACAAGCTGTAAATCAGCGACCAGTGCTGGGCGGGTGGAGGGCGGTGCCCCCCCCCCCCCGCCCCCTGCCTTCTCTTAACAGAAGCTCCTGCATCCAGAACCCCAAAAACCCAGCTCCTCACCCCATACCTCTGTGTATACCCCACACCCCTCCATAACACTCCCTATACCCTGCCCCTCACCCCATACCTCTGTGTATACCCCACACTCATCCATAACACTCCCTATACCCTGCTCCTCGCCCCATACCTCTGTGTATACCCCACACCTCTCCATAACACTCCCTATACCCAGCCCCTCACCCCATACCTCTGTGGCTACCCCACACCCCTCCATAACACTCCCTATACCCTGCCCCTCACCCCATACCTCTGTGTATACCCCACACCCCTCCATAACACTCCCTATACCCTGCCCCTCACCCCATACCTCTGTGTATACCCCACACCCCTCCATAACACTCCCTATACTAAGCCCCTCACCCCATACCTCTGTGTGTACCCCACACCCCTCCATAACACTCCCTATACCCTGCCCCTCACCCCATACCTCTGTATCTACCCCACACCCCTCCATAACACTCCCTATACTAAGCTCCTCACCCCATACCCCTGTGTATACCCCACACCCCTCCATAACACTCCCTATACCCTGCTCCTCACCCCATACCTCTGTGTATACCCCACACCCCTCCACAACACTCCCTATACCCAGCTCCTCACCCCATACCTCTGTGTATACCCCACACCCCCCATAACACTCCCTATACCCAGCCCCTCACCCCATACCCCTGTGTATACCCCACACCCCTCCATAACACCCCCTATACCCTGCTCCTCACCCCATACCTCTGTGTGTACCCCACACCCCTCCATAACACTCCCTATACCCAGCCCCTCACCCCATACCTCTGTGTCTACCCCACACACCTCCATAACACACCCTATACCCAGCTCCTCACCCCATACCTCTGTGTCTACCCCACACACCTCCATAACACACCCTATACCCAGCTCCTCACCCCATACCTCTGTATCTACCCCACTCCCCTCCATAACACTCCCTATACCCAGCTCCTCACCCCATACCTCTGTGTCTACCCCACACACCTCCATAACACACCCTATACCCAGCTCCTCACCCCATACCTCTGTGTGTACCCCACACCCCTCCATAACACTCCCTATACCCAGCCCCTCACCCCATACCTCTGTGTATACCCCACACCCCTCCATAACACTCCCTATACCCAGCTCCTCACCCCATACCTCTGTGTCTACCCCACACCCCTCCATAACACACCCTATACCCAGCTCCTCACCCCATACCTCTGTGTCTACCCCACGCCCCTCCATAACACTCCCTATACCCTGCTCCTCACACCATACCTCTGTGTATACCCCACACCCCTCCATAACACTCCCTATACCCTGCTCCTCACCCCATACCTCTGTGTGTACCCCACACCCCTCCACAACACTCCCCATACCCTGCTCCTCACCCCATACCTCTGTGTATACCCCACACCCCTCCATAACACTCCCTATACCCTGCCCCTCACCCCATACCTCTGTGTCTACCCCACACACCTCCATAACACTCCCTATACCCTGCTCCTCACCCCATACCCCTGTGTATACCCCACACCCCTCCATAACACCCCCTATACTAAGCTCCTCACCCCATACCTCTGTGTATACCCCACACCCCTCCACAACACTCCCTATACCCTGCCCCTCACCCCATACCTCTGTATCTACCCCACACCCCTCCATAACACTCCCTATACTAAGCTCCTCACCCCATACCTCTGTGTGTACCCCACACCCCTCCATAACACTCCCTATACCCTGCTCCTCACCCCATACCTCTGTGTAAACCCCACACCCCTCCATAACACTCCCTATACCCAGCTCCTCACCCCATACCCCTGTGTATACCCCACACCCCTCCATAACACACCCTATACCCAGCTCCTCACCCCATACCTCTGTGTGTACCCCACACCCCTCCATAACACTCCCTATACCCAGCTCCTCACCCCATACCTCTGTGTGTACCCCACACCCCTCCATAACACTCCCTATACCCAGCTCCTCACCCCATACCTCTGTGTATACCCCACACCCCTCCATAACACTCCCTATACCCAGCTCCTCACCCCATACCTCTGTATCTACCCCACACCCCTCCATAACACTCCCTATACCCAGCTCCTCACCCCATACCTCTGTGTATACCCCACACACCTCCATAACACTCCCTATACCCAGCTCCTCACCCCATACCTCTGTGTCTACCCCACACCCCTCCATAACACTCCCTATACCCAGCTCCTCACCCCATACCTCTGTGTCTACCCCACACCCCTCCATAACACTCCCTATACCCAGCTCCTCACCCCATACCTCTGTGTCTACCCCACACCCCTCCATAACACTCCCTATACCCAGCTCCTCACCCCATACCTCTGTGTCTACCCCACTCCCCTCCACAACACTCCCCATACCCAGCTCCTCACCCCATACCTCTGTGTCTACCCCACACCCCTCCATAACACTCCCTATACCCTGCCCCTCACCCCATACCTCTGTGTATACCCCACACTCATCCATAACACTCCCTATACCCAGCTCCTCACCCCATACCTCTGTGTGTACCCCACACCCCTCCATAACACTCCCTATACTAAGCTCCGCACCCCATACCTCTGTGTCTACCCCACACCCCTGCATAACACTCCCTATACCCAGCTCCTCACCCCATACCTCTGTGTCTACCCCACTCACCTCCATAACACTCCCTATACCCTGCCCCTCACCCCATACCTCTGTGTGTACCCCACACCCCTCCATAACACTCCCTATACCCAGCCCCTCACCCCATACCTCTGTGTCTACCCCACACCCCTCCATAACACACCCTATACCCTGCTCCTCACCCCATACCTCTGTATCTACCCCATACCCCTCCACAACACTCCCTATACCCAGCCCCTCACCCCATACCTCTGTATCTACCCCACACCCCTCCATAACACTCCCTATACCCAGCTCCTCACCCCATACCTCTGTGTATACCCCACACCCCTCCATAACACACCCTATACCCAGCCCCTCACCCCATACCTCTGTATCTACCCCACACCCCTCCATAACACTCCCTATACCCAGCTCCTCACCCCATACCTCTGTGTCTACCCCACACCCCTCCATAACACACCCTATACCCTGCTCCTCACCCCATACCTCTGTATCTACCCCATACCCCTCCACAACACTCCCTATACCCAGCTCCTCACCCCATACCTCTGTGTCTACCCCACACCCCTCCATAACACACCCTATACTAAGCTCCGCACCCCATACCCCTGTGTATACCCCACACACCTCCATAACACTCCCTATACCCTGCTCGTCACCCCATACCTCTCTGCCTACCCCACACCCCTCCATAACACACCCTATACCCAGCCCCTCACCCCATACCTCTGTATCTACCCCACACCCCCTCATAACACTCCCTATACCCAGCTCCTCACCCCATACCTCTGTGTATACCCCACACCCCCTCATAACACTCCCTATACCCAGCTCCTCACCCCATACCTCTGTGTGTACCCCACACCCCTCCATAACACTCCCCATACCCTGCTCCTCACCCCATACCTCTGTGTATACCCCACACCCCCTCATAACACTCCCTATACCCTGCCCCTCACCCCATACCTCTGTGTGTACCCCACACCCCCTCATAACACTCCCTATACCCAGCTCCTCACCCCATACCTCTGTGTATACCCCACACCCCCTCATAACACTCCCTATACCCTGCCCCTCACCCCATACCTCTGTGTGTACCCCACACCCCTCCACAACACTCCCTATACCCTGCTCCTCACCCCATACATCTGTGTCTACCCCACTCCCCTCCATAACACCCCCTATACCCAGCCCCTCACCCCATACCTCTGTGTATACCCCACACCCCTCCATAACACTCCCTATACCCAGCCCCTCACCCCATACCTCTGTGTATACCCCACACCCCTCCATAACACTCCCTATACCCAGCCCCTCACCCCATACCTCTGTGTATACCCCACACCCCTCCATAACACTCCCTATACCCAGCCCCTCACCCCATACCTCTGTGTCTACCCCACTCACCTCCATAACACTCCCTATACCCTGCTCCTCACCCCATACCTCTGTGTATACCCCACACCCCTCCATGACACTCCCTATACCCTGCTCCTCACCCCATACCTCTGTGTATACCCCACACCCCCTCATAACACTCCCTATACCCAGCTCCTCACCCCATACCTCTGTGTATACCCCACACCCCCTCATAACACTCCCTATACCCAGCTCCTCACCCCATACCTCTGTGTATACCCCACACCCCCTCATAACACTCCCTATACCCAGCTCCTCACCCCATACCTCTGTGTATACCCCACACCCCTCATAACACTCCCTATACCCTGCCCCTCACCCCATACCTCTGTGTATACCCCACACCCCTCCATAACACTCCCTATACCCTGCCCCTCACCCCATACCTCTGTGTCTACCCCACACCCCTCCACAACACTCCCCATACCCTGCTCCTCACCCCATACCTCTGTGTCTACCCCACACCCCTCCATAACACTCCCTATACCCAGCTCCTCACCCCATACCTCTGTGTGTACCCCACACCCCCTCATAACACTCCCTATACCCAGCTCCTCACCCCATACCTCTGTGTATACCCCACACCCCCTCATAACACTCCCTATACCCAGCTCCTCACCCCATACCTCTGTGTATACCCCACACCCCCTCATAACACTCCCTATACCCAGCTCCTCACCCCATACCTCTGTGTATACCCCACACCCCTCATAACACTCCCTATACCCTGCCCCTCACCCCATACCTCTGTGTATACCCCACACCCCTCCATAACACTCCCTATACCCTGCCCCTCACCCCATACCTCTGTGTCTACCCCACACCCCTCCACAACACTCCCCATACCCTGCTCCTCACCCCATACCTCTGTGTCTACCCCACACCCCTCCATAACACTCCCTATACCCAGCCCCTCACCCCATACCTCTGTATCTACCCCACACCCCTCCACAACACTCCCCATACCCTGCTCCTCACCCCATACCTCTGTGTCTACCCCACACCCCCTCATAACACTCCCTATACCCAGCCCCTCACCCCATACCTCTGTATCTACCCCACACCCCTCCATAACACTCCCTATACCCTGCTCCTCACCCCATACCCCTGTGTGTACCCCACACCCCTCCATAACACTCCCTATACCCAGCTCCTCACTCCATACCTCTGTGTATACCCCACACACCTCCATAACACTCCCTATACCCTGCTCCTCACCCCATACCTCTGTGTGTACCCCACACCCCTCCATAACACACCCTATACCCAGCTCCTCACCCCATACCTCTGTGTGTACCCCACTCCCCTCCATAACACTCCCTATACCCAGCTCCGCACCCCATACCTCTGTGTCTACCCCACACCCCCTCATAACACTCCCTATACCCAGCTCCTCACCCCATACCTCTGTGTATACCCCACACCCCTCCATAACACTCCCTATACCCTGCCCCTCACCCCATACCTCTGTGTCTACCCCACACTCATCCATAACACTCCCTATACCCAGCTCCTCACCCCATACCTCTGTATCTACCCCACACCCCTCCATAACACTCCCTATACCCTGCCCCTCACCCCATACCCCTGTGTATACCCCACACTCATCCATAACACTCCCTATACCCTGCCCCTCACCCCATACCTCTGTGTCTACCCCACACTCATCCATAACACTCCCTATACCCAGCTCCTCACCCCATACCTCTGTATCTACCCCACACCCCTCCATAACACTCCCTATACCCAGCTCCTCACCCCATACCCCTGTGTAAACCCCACACCCCTCCATAACACTCCCTATACCCAGCCCCTCACCCCATACCTCTGTATCTACCCCACACCCCTCCATAACACTCCCTATACTAAGCTCCGCACCCCATACCCCTGTGTATACCCCACACCCCTCCATAACACTCCCTATACCCAGCCCCTCACCCCATACCTCTGTATCTACCCCACACCCCTCCATAACACTCCCTATACTAAGCTCCGCACCCCATACCCCTGTGTATACCCCACACACCTCCATAACACTCCCTATACCCTGCTCCTCACCCCATACCTCTGTATCTACCCCACACCCCTCCATAACACTCCCTATACTAAGCTCCGCACCCCATACCCCTGTGTATACCCCACACACCTCCATAACACTCCCTATACCCTGCTCCTCACCCCATACCTCTGTGTATACCCCACACCCCTCCATAACACACCCTATACCCAGCCCCTCACCCCATACCTCTGTATCTACCCCACACCCCTCCATAACACTCCCTATACCCTGCTCCTCACCCCATACCTCTGTATCTACCCCACACCCCTCCATAACACTCCCTATACCCTGCTCCTCACCCCATACCTCTGTATCTACCCCACACCCCTCCATAACACTCCCTATACTAAGCTCCGCACCCCATACCCCTGTGTATACCCCACACACCTCCATAACACTCCCTATACCCTGCTCCTCACCCCATACCTCTGTGTATACCCCACACCCCTCCATAACACAACCTATACCCAGCCCCTCACCCCATACCTCTGTATCTACCCCACACCCCTCCATAACACTCCCTATACCCTGCTCCTCACCCCATACCTCTGTATCTACCCCACACCCCTCCATAACACTCCCTATACTAAGCTCCGCACCCCATACCCCTGTGTATACCCCACACACCTCCATAACACTCCCTATACCCTGCTCCTCACCCCATACCTCTGTATCTACCCCACACCCCTCCATAACACTCCCTATACCCTGCTCCTCACCCCATACCTCTGTATCTACCCCACACCCCTCCATAACACTCCCTATACTAAGCTCCGCACCCCATACCTCTGTGTATACCCCACACACCTCCATAACACTCCCTATACCCTGCTCCTCACCCCATACCTCTGTGTATACCCCACACCCCTCCATAACACACCCTATACCCAGCCCCTCACCCCATACCTCTGTATCTACCCCACACCCCTCCATAACACTCCCTATACCCAGCTCCTCACCCCATACCTCTGTGTCTACCCCACACCCCTCCATAACACACCCTATACCCAGCTCCTCACCCCATACCTCTGTATCTACCCCACACCCCTCCATAACACACCCTATACCCTGCTCCTCACCCCATACCCCTGTGTATACCCCACACACCTCCATAACACTCCCTATACCCTGCTCCTCACCCCATACCTCTCTGCCTACCCCACACCCCTCCATAACACACCCTATACCCAGCCCCTCACCCCATACCTCTGTATCTACCCCACACCCCTCCATAACACTCCCTATACCCAGCTCCTCACCCCATACCTCTGTATCTACCCCACACCCCCTCATAACACTCCCTATACCCAGCTCCTCACCCCATACCTCTGTGTATACCCCACACCCCCTCATAACACTCCCTATACCCAGCTCCTCACCCCATACCTCTGTGTGTACCCCACACCCCTCCGTAACACTCCCTATACCCTGCTCCTCACCCCATACCTCTGTGTATACCCCACACCCCCTCATAACACTCCCTATACCCAGCTCCTCACCCCATACCTCTGTGTATACCCCACACACCTCCATAACACTCCCTATACCCTGCCCCTCACCCCATACCTCTGTGTCTACCCCACACCCCTCCATAACACTCCCTATACCCTGCCCCTCACCCCATACCTCTGTGTGTACCCCACACCCCTCCGTAACACTCCCTATACCCTGCTCCTCACCCCATACCTCTGTGTATACCCCACACCCCCTCATAACACTCCCTATACCCAGCTCCTCACCCCATACCTCTGTGTATACCCCACACACCTCCATAACACTCCCTATACCCAGCTCCTCACCCCATACCTCTGTATCTACCCCACACCCCTCATAACACTCCCTATACCCTGCCCCTCACCCCATACCTCTGTGTATACCGCACACCCCTCCATAACACTCCCTATACCCTGCCCCTCACCCCATACCTCTGTGCATACCCCACACCCCTCCATAACACTCCCTATACCCAGCTCCTCACCCCATACCTCTGTGTCTACCCCACACTCATCCATAACACTCCCTATACCCTGCTCCTCACCCCATACCTCTGTGTGTACCCCACACCCATCCATAACACTCCCTATACCCAGCTCCTCACCCCATACCTCTGTGTCTACCCCACACCCCTCCATAACACTCCCTATACCCAGCTCCTCACCCCATACCTCTGTGTCTACCCCACACCCCTCCACAACACTCCCCATACCCTGCTCCTCACCCCATACCTCTGTGTCTACCCCACACCCCTCCATAACACTCCCTATACCCAGCTCCTCACCCCATACCTCTGTGTCTACCCCACACCCCTCCACAACACTCCCCATACCCTGCTCCTCACCCCATACCTCTG
Source organism: Lissotriton helveticus (assembly GCF_964261635.1). Taxonomy (NCBI): domain Eukaryota; kingdom Metazoa; phylum Chordata; class Amphibia; order Caudata; family Salamandridae; genus Lissotriton; species Lissotriton helveticus. The sequence continues at coordinate 6,266,330 of NC_136068.1, forward strand.
TGTCTACCCCACTCCCCTCCATAACACACCCTATACCCAGCTCCTCACCCCATACCTCTGTGTGTACCCCACACCCCTCCATAACACACCCTATACCCAGCTCCTCACCCCATACCTCTGTGTGTACCCCACACCCCCCATAACACTCCCTATACCCTGCTCCTCACCCCATACCTCTGTGTATACCCCACACCCCTCCATAACACACCCTATACCCAGCTCCTCACCCCATACCTCTGTGTCTACCCCACACCCCTCCATAACACTCCCTATACCCAGCTCCTCACCCCATACCTCTGTGTATACCCCACACCCCTCCATAACACTCCCTATACCCAGCTCCTCACCCCATACCTCTGTGTATACCCCACACCCCTCCATAACACTCCCTATACCCTGCCCCTCACCCCATACCTCTGTGTATACCCCACACCCCTCCATAACACTCCCTATACTAAGCTCCGCACCCCATACCTCTGTATCTACCCCACACCCCTCCATAACACTCCCTATACCCTGCTCCTCACCCCATACCTCTGTATCTACCCCACACCCCTCCACAACACTCCCTATACCCAGCTCCTCACCCCATACCTCTGTGTATACCCCACACCCCTCCATAACACTCCCTATACCCAGCTCCTCACCCCATACCTCTGTGTATACCCCACACCCCTCCATAACACTCCCTATACTAAGCTCCGCACCCCATACCTCTGTATCTACCCCACACCCCTCCACAACACTCCCTATACCCTGCCCCTCACCCCATACCTCTGTGTATACCCCACACCCCTCCATAACACTCCCTATACCCTGCCCCTCACCCCATACCTCTGTGTCTACCCCACACCCCTCCACAACACTCCCTATACCCTGCCCCTCACCCCATACCTCTGTGTATACCCCACACCCCTCCATAACACTCCCTATACCCTGCCCCTCACCCCATACCTCTGTGTATACCCCACACCCCTCCATAACACTCCCTATACCCAGCTCCTCACCCCATACCTCTGTGTGTACCCCACACCCCTCCATAACACTCCCTATACCCAGCTCCTCACCCCATACCTCTGTGTATACCCCACACCCCTCCATAACACTCCCTATACTAAGCTCCGCACCCCATACCTCTGTATCTACCCCACACCCCTCCACAACACTCCCTATACCCTGCCCCTCACCCCATACCTCTGTGTATACCCCACACCCCTCCATAACACTCCCTATACCCTGCCCCTCACCCCATACCTCTGTATCTACCCCACACCCCTCCACAACACTCCCTATACCCTGCCCCTCACCCCATACCTCTGTGTATACCCCACACCCCTCCATAACACTCCCTATACCCTGCCCCTCACCCCATACCTCTGTGTATACCCCACACCCCTCCATAACACTCCCTATACCCAGCTCCTCACCCCATACCTCTGTGTGTACCCCACACCCCTCCATAACACTCCCTATACCCTGCTCCTCACCCCATACCTCTGTGTATACCCCACACCCCCTCATAACACTCCCTATACCCTGCCCCTCACCCCATACCTCTGTGTATACCCCACACCCCCTCATAACACTCCCTATACCCAGCTCCTCACCCCATACCTCTGTGTCTACCCCACACTCATCCATAACACTCCCTATACCCAGCTCCTCACCCCATACCTCTGTGTCTATCCCACACTCATCCATAACACTCCCTATACCCAGCTCCTCACCCCATACCTCTGTGTGTACCCCACACCCCTCCATAACACTCCCTATACCCAGCTCCTCACCCCATACCTCTGTGTGTACCCCACACCCCTCCATAACACTCCCTATACCCTGCCCCTCACCCCACACCTCTGTGTCTACCCCACACCCCTCCACAACACTCCCCATACCCTGCTCCTCACCCCATACCTCTGTATCTACCCCACACCCCTCCACAACACTCCCCATACCCAGCTCCTCACCCCATACCTCTGTGTGTACCCCACACCCCTCCATAACACTCCCTATACCCTGCCCCTCACCCCATACCTCTGTGTCTACCCCACACCCCTCCACAACACTCCCTATACCCTGCTCCTCACCCCATACCTCTGTGTGTACCCCACACCCCTCCATAACACACCCTATACCCAGCTCCTCACCCCATACCTCTGTGTGTACCCCACTCCCCTCCATAACACTCCCTATACCCAGCTCAGCACCCCATACCTCTGTGTCTACCCCACACCCCCTCATAACACTCCCTATACCCAGCTCCTCACCCCATACCTCTGTGTGTACCCCACACCCCTCCATAACACTCCCTATACCCAGCTCCTCACCCCATACCTCTGTGTGTACCCCACACCCCTCCATAACACTCCCTATACCCAGCTCCTCACCCCATACCTCTGTGTGTACCCCACACCCCTCCATAACACTCCCTATACCCTGCTCCTCACCCCATACCCCTGTGTATACCCCACACCCCTCCACAACACTCCCTATACCCAGCTCCTCACCCCATACCTCTGTGTATACCCCACACCCCTCCATAACACACCCCATACCCTGCTCCTCACCCCATACCTCTGTGTGTACCCCACACCCCTCCATAACACTCCCTATACCCTGCCCCTCACCCCATACCTCTGTGTCTACCCCACACCCCTCCACAACACTCCCCATACCCTGCTCCTCACCCCATACCTCTGTGTCTACCCCACTCCCCTCCATAACACCCCCTATACCCAGCTCCTCACCCCATACCTCTGTGTATACCCCACACCCCTCCATAACACTCCCTATACCCAGCTCCTCACCCCATACCTCTGTATCTACCCCACACCCCTCCATAACACTCCCTATACCCAGCTCCTCACCCCATACCTCTGTGTCTACCCCACACCCCTCCATAACACTCCCTATACCCAGCTCCTCACCCCATACCTCTGTGTCTACCCCACGCCCCTCCATAACACTCCCTATACCCTGCCCCTCACCCCATACCTCTGTGTCTACCCCACACCCCTCCATAACACTCCCTATACCCTGCCCCTCACCCCATACCTCTGTGTCTACCCCACACACCTCCATAACACACCCTATACCCAGCTCCTCACCCCATACCTCTGTGTCTACCCCACACACCTCCATAACACACCCTATACCCTGCCCCTCACCCCATACCTCTGTGTCTACCCCACACCCCTCCATAACACTCCCTATACCCTGCTCCTCACCCCATACCTCTGTATCTACCCCACACCCCTCCACAACACTCCCCATACCCAGCTCCTCACCCCATACCTCTGTGTGTACCCCACACCCCTCCATAACACTCCCTATACCCAGCTCCTCACCCCATACCTCTGTGTCTACCCCACACCCCTCCACAACACTCCCTATACCCTGCTCCTCACCCCATACCTCTGTGTGTACCCCACACCCCTCCATAACACACCCTATACCCAGCTCCTCACCCCATACCTCTGTGTATACCCCACTCCCCTCCATAACACTCCCTATACCCAGCTCCGCACCCCATACCTCTGTGTCTACCCCACACCCCCTCATAACACTCCCTATACCCAGCTCCTCACCCCATACCTCTGTGTGTACCCCACACCCCTCCATAACACTCCCTATACCCAGCTCCTCACCCCATACCTCTGTGTGTACCCCACACCCCTCCATAACACTCCCTATACCCAGCTCCTCACCCCATACCTCTGTGTGTACCCCACACCCCTCCATAACACTCCCTATACCCTGCTCCTCACCACATACCTCTGTGTGTACCCCACACCCCTCCATAACACTCCCTATACCCAGCTCCTCACCCCATACCTCTGTGTATACCCCACACCCCTCCATAACACTCCTTATACCCAGCTCCGCACCCCATACCTCTGTGTATACCCCACACCCCTCCATAACACTCCTTATACCCAGCTCCTCGCCCCATACCTCTGTGTGTACCCCACACCCCTCCATAACACTCCCTATACTAAGCTCCGCACCCCATACCTCTGTATCTACCCCACACCCCTCCACAACACTCCCTATACCCTGCCCCTCACCCCATACCTCTGTGTATACCCCACACCCCTCCATAACACTCCCTATACCCTGCCCCTCACCCCATAACTCTGTATCTACCCCACACCCCTCCACAACACTCCCTATACCCTGCCCCTCACCCCATACCTCTGTGTATACCCCACACCCCTCCATAACACTCCCTATACCCTGCCCCTCACCCCATACCTCTGTGTATACCCCACACCCCTCCATAACACTCCCTATACCCAGCTCCTCACCCCATACCTCTGTGTGTACCCCACACCCCTCCATAACACTCCCTATACCCTGCTCCTCACCCCATACCTCTGTGTATACCCCACACCCCCTCATAACACTCCCTATACCCTGCCCCTCACCCCATACCTCTGTGTATACCCCACACCCCCTCATAACACTCCCTATACCCAGCTCCTCACCCCATACCTCTGTGTATACCCCACACCCCTCCATAACACTCCCTATACCCAGCTCCTCACCCCATACCTCTGTGTGTACCCCACACCCCTCCATAACACTCCCTATACCCTGCCCCTCACCCCATACCTCTGTGTCTACCCCACACCCCTCCACAACACTCCCCATACCCTGCTCCTCACCCCATACCTCTGTATCTACCCCACACCCCTCCACAACACTCCCCATACCCAGCTCCTCACCCCATACCTCTGTGTGTACCCCACACCCCTCCATAACACTCCCTATACCCTGCCCCTCACCCCATACCTCTGTGTCTACCCCACACCCCTCCACAACACTCCCTATACCCTGCTCCTCACCCCATACCTCTGTGTGTACCCCACACCCCTCCATAACACACCCTATACCCAGCTCCTCACCCCATACCTCTGTGTGTACCCCACTCCCCTCCATAACACTCCCTATACCCAGCTCCGCACCCCATACCTCTGTGTCTACCCCACACCCCCTCATAACACTCCCTATACCCAGCTCCTCACCCCATACCTCTGTGTGTACCCCACACCCCTCCATAACACTCCCTATACCCAGCTCCTCACCCCATACCTCTGTGTGTACCCCACACCCCTCCATAACACTCCCTATACCCAGCTCCTCACCCCATACCTCTGTGTGTACCCCACACCCCTCCATAACACTCCCTATACCCTGCTCCTCACCCCATACCCCTGTGTATACCCCACACCCCTCCACAACACTCCCTATACCCAGCTCCTCACCCCATACCTCTGTGTATACCCCACACCCCTCCATAACACACCCCATACCCTGCTCCTCACCCCATACCTCTGTGTGTACCCCACACCCCTCCATAACACTCCCTATACCCAGCTCCTCACCCCATACCTCTGTGTGTACCCCACACCCCTCCATAACACTCCCTATACCCTGCCCCTCACCCCATACCTCTGTGTCTACCCCACACCCCTCCACAACACTCCCCATACCCTGCTCCTCACCCCATACCTCTGTGTCTACCCCACTCCCCTCCATAACACCCCCTATACCCAGCCCCTCACCCCATACCTCTGTGTCTACCCCACACCCCTCCATAACACTCCCTATACCCTGCTCCTCACCCCATACCTCTGTATCTACCCCACACCCCTCCACAACACTCCCCATACCCAGCTCCTCACCCCATACCTCTGTGTGTACCCCACACCCCTCCATAACACTCCCTATACCCAGCTCCTCACCCCATACCTCTGTGTCTACCCCACACCCCTCCACAACACTCCCTATACCCTGCTCCTCACCCCATACCTCTGTGTGTACCCCACACCCCTCCATAACACACCCTATACCCAGCTCCTCACCCCATACCTCTGTGTGTACCCCACTCCCCTCCATAACACTCCCTATACCCAGCTCCGCACCCCATACCTCTGTGTCTACCCCACACCCCCTCATAACACTCCCTATACCCAGCTCCTCACCCCATACCTCTGTGTGTACCCCACACCCCTCCATAACACTCCCTATACCCAGCTCCTCACCCCATACCTCTGTGTGTACCCCACACCCCTCCATAACACTCCCTATACCCAGCTCCTCACCCCATACCTCTGTGTGTACCCCACACCCCTCCATAACACTCCCTATACCCTGCTCCTCACCCCATACCTCTGTGTGTACCCCACACCCCTCCATAACACTCCCTATACCCAGCTCCTCACCCCATACCTCTGTGTATACCCCACACCCCTCCATAACACTCCTTATACCCAGCTCCGCACCCCATACCTCTGTGTATACCCCACACCCCTCCATAACACTCCCTATACCCAGCTCCTCACCCCATACCTCTGTGTATACCCCACACCCCTCCATAACACTCCCTATACCCAGCTCCTCACCCCATACCTCTGTATCTACCCCACACCCCTCATAACACCCCCAATACCCTGCTCCTCACCCCATACCTCTGTGTGTACCCCACACCCCTCCATAACACTCCTTATACCCAGCTCCGCACCCCATACCTCTGTGTATACCCCACACCCCTCCATAACACTCCCTATACCCAGCTCCTCACCCCATACCTCTGTGTATACCCCACACCCCTCCATAACACTCCCTATACCCAGCTCCTCACCCCATACCTCTGTATCTACCCCACACCCCCTCATAACACTCCCTATACCCTGCCCCTCACCCCATACCTCTGTGTATACCCCACACCCCCTCATAACACTCCCTATACCCTGCCCCTCACCCCATACCTCTGTGTATACCCCACACCCCCTCATAACACTCCCTATACCCAGCTCCTCACCCCATACCTCTGTGTCTACCCCACACTCATCCATAACACTCCCTATACCCTGCTCCTCACCCCATACCTCTGTGTATACCCCACACCCCCTCATAACACTCCCTATACCCTGCCCCTCACCCCATACCTCTGTGTATACCCCACACCCCCTCATAACACTCCCTATACCCAGCTCCTCACCCCATACCTCTGTGTCTACCCCACACTCCCTCATAACACTCCCTATACCCTGCTCCTCACCCCATACCTCTGTGTCTACCCCACACCCCTCCATAACACTCCCTATACCCAGCCCCTCACCCCATACCTCTGTGTATACCCCACACCCCTCCATAACACTCCCTATACCCAGCTCCTCACCCCATACCTCTGTATCTACCCCACACCCCCTCATAACACTCCCTATACCCTGCCCCTCACCCCATACCTCTGTGTATACCCCACACCCCCTCATAACACTCCCTATACCCTGCCCCTCACCCCATACCTCTGTGTATACCCCACACCCCCTCATAACACTCCCTATACCCAGCTCCTCACCCCATACCTCTGTGTGTACCCCACACCCCTCCATAACACTCCCTATACCCAGCCCCTCACCCCATACCTCTGTGTCTACCCCACACTCATCCATAACACTCCCTATACCCAGCTCCTCACCCCATACCTCTGTGTCTACCCCACGCCCCTCCATAACACTCCCTATACCCTGCTCCTCACCCCATACCTCTGTGTCTACCCCACACCCCTCCATAACACTCCCCATACCCTGCTCCTCACCCCATACCTCTGTGTGTACCCCACACCCCTCCATAACACTCCCTATACCCAGCCCCTCACCCCATACCTCTGTGTCTACCCCACACCCCTCATAACACTCCCTATACCCTGCTCCTCACCCCATACCTCTGTGTGTACCCCACACCCCTCCATAACACTCCCTATACCCAGCCCCTCACCCCATACCTCTGTGTCTACCCCACACTCATCCATAACACTCCCCATACCCTGCTCCTCACCCCATACCTCTGTGTATACCCCACACCCCCTCATAACACTCCCTATACCCTGCCCCTCACCCCATACCTCTGTGTCTACCCCACACTCATCCATAACACTCCCCATACCCTGCTCCTCACCCCATACCTCTGTGTATACCCCACACCCCTCCATAACACTCCCTATACCCAGCTCCTCACCCCATACCTCTGTGTGTACCCCACACCCCTCCATAACACTCCCTATACCCTGCTCCTCACCCCATACCTCTGTGTATACCCCACACCCCTCCATAACACTCCCTATACCCAGCTCCTCACCCCATACCTCTGTGTCTACCCCACACTCATCCATAACACTCCCCATACCCAGCTCCTCACCCCATACCTCTGTGTCTACCCCACACTCATCCATAACACTCCCCATACCCTGCTCCTCACCCCATACCTCTGTGTGTACCCCACACCCCTCCATAACACTCCCTATACCCAGCTCCTCACCCCATACCTCTGTGTGTACCCCACTCCCCTCCATAACACTCCCTATACCCAGCCCCTCACCCCATACCTCTGTGTGTACCCCACACCCCTCCACAACACTCCCTATACCCAGCTCCTCACCCCATACCTCTGTGTCTACCCCACACCCCTCCACAACTCTCCCTATTCACAGCTCCTCCCCTTATTTATTTATTTAAAACGTTTTTTTATAGCGCTCGCTTGACCCGAAGGTATCAGAGCGCTTCACATACACAATGTAAAAAACAGAAGGAAATTGCATTACATAGTGGGCAGGCAGTAAGGAAGCAAACCAGAGATACAAAAATACAGCATGAAAAATAAGTAAACAGTGCATCGGAGGGGGAGAGAACAAAACAAAAGGCGGTTAACACAGTCCGGTCACCACTATCCTTGAATGTCCAGAGAGAGGAGTCAACTCGGATATTGAAGTCTAGGTTAGTTCACGTTGGTCAGGAAATTATTTGTTTAGGAGATGGAGTTTCAGGTCCCTTTTGAAACAGGAGAAGGAGGGGTTGCATCTGAGGACTCCCGGGAGAGCGTTCCATATCCTGGGCGTGTTGCCAAAAAACGATCGGCGCTGAGTGGTTTTCTTTTTCATTTTCGGAGGAATAAGGAGTGAGTTGGAGCTTCTCAGTGCTCTGGTTTGACCTGCTCTTACCAGTTTGTTGTTCAGGTAGTTGGGGGCAGGAGAGTGGAGTGTTTTGTGTGTGATGCAGGCCAGTTTCTAGATACCTCTCCCTTCCATAGGAAGATATTTGAGGCAGTTGAGAGCTGGAGTGATGTGTTCAAAACTTTTAAATCTAGATATGAGTCGAGCGGCCATGTTCAACCATTCCCCTTAGAATGGCTTGGTGAGCTTTTGGAGTCCCTGTAAGGATGGCGTTCCCGTAGTCGATTTTAGAGAGAACTAGGGATTGGACTACTGTTTTGAGGTCATCGTGGGGAAGAAAAGGTTTCAATTTCTTGAGGTGTTTAAGAGAGAAAAGAGCACTTTTTGCAGAGTTTTTGATGTGGGCCTCCATTGGTAAGTCCTTGTCAAGGGTGATGCCTAGAGACTCAACTAAGTCGGATAGGACGATGGGACAGTTTAGGGCGACCAGATTCTTGAGCCACTCTTGGATTGTACGATGGTTGCTTTTTGGAGAGAATAGGATTAGTTCCGTTTTATCTGGGTTGAGCTTTAAGTGGTTAGTGTTGAACCAAGTTTGGATCTCGGTTAGAGTGGCATCGAGGTGTCGGATGTCCCTGGGATGTCGCTGGGTACTTGATTTTGAAATAGATTTGGGTGTCATCAGCGTAAAGGTGGTAATTCACTCCGGCTTTTTTCAAGATGATTGTGAGGGGCTCCGTGAAGCGATCGAAGAGGGGCGGGAGAGGATCAAGACTTGCGGGATCCTAAGTGTGACTTTTGTTGGTATCAAGAGACAGGAGTTGATTTTTTGTTGCGAGCGGTGTTGAAGGAAGGAGGTGAACCATTTTAGTACTGTGCCATTGATGTCGGAGCGCTTCGACAAGGTCTCCAGAAGAGCTGGATGATTACTGTGTCGAATGCCGCAGATAGGTCAATAAGGATGAGTAGGCAGGCATCACCTTCATCTAAAGCCTTGTGAATATCGTCAGAGACGTTGAGCATAGCTGTTTCCATGCAACAGCGTTTCCTGAATCCTGATTGAAAGGCGTCAAGGAGGTTGAACTCATCAATGTGTTTGTTGAGTTGGTGGAGAACGCATGACTCCAATGTGTTTGCAAGGAACGGGAGGTTGGAGATAGGTCTGAGGTTGTTAAGATGGTTAGGGTCGGCCCCAGCTTTCTTGAGAATGGGTGTGATTTGTCTGAGTTGAAGGGAGTCTGGGACACAGCCTGAGGTGAGAGAGGCGTTGATGATTTTTGTCCAGAAAGGGGAAATGGTGTGGTTGAGTTCTTTTATAATTGTGGATGGGAGATGATCCATAGTGTGGGAGGAAGGTTTTAGCTTCGAAATTATACTGAAGACCTGGTTTTTCGACATTAGCTCAAAGTCGAACGAATTTGCATTGTTTTTTAGCTGGAGGCAGGCCTGATTGTACTTGGTAAGAACTCTTTCTGGATGGTCACAGGTGGTTGAAGAGGGGAAGGTTAAGAGGGAAGGAGGGTTGGCGGTATGGATGAAGGATTGATCAATTTTTTAGACTTTATTAGTGAAGAAGGTGGCAATTTCTTCACATCGCTCATTGGTGGATTCGATTTCTTGAGAGGGAGTGCAGTTAGTTTGGCTTTTGACAATGTTGAAGAGTTCTCACGGTCTGATTTTCACCAGATTTTGTTGGATGCGGAAGAAAGATGACTTTTCATTGAAAATGTGTTTTTTGTATGCCTGCCGAGAAGATCTAAGTTGCACTAGGTGCAAGGTCGAAGGGTTTAATCTCCAAGACCTTTCTGCTTGTCTGAGTTGACGCCTTTCGTTATTAAGATCCACGTTGAACCAGGGTTTAGATTTGTTTTGCCTCTGTTGTTTGAGTTTGAGTGGAGCTACTTGGTCTGAAACCTCTGTCATTGTTGAATTAAAGTGCGTAGTGAGGTCATCGGCCGTCCAAGTGGAGGGTTGGAGTTGAAGATGGGGATGAATCCTGGATTCAAGTTCAGATAAATGTATTTTTTTGATGTTTCTGGTCAAGAGTTTAAGTTTGACAACACAAATAGGTTGGAGGCTGGCAAGTGCGTCAAACTTGAACAGAAGGACGTGGTGATCGGACCAGTCAATGGGAGAAATCGCTCTCAGAGAGACCAGTTCGTTGTTGGTAATGATCGCATCTAGTGCTGCACCTTTGATGTGTGTTGGTTTATTGCAGAGTTGTTTGAGGTTGTATATTTCAAGTAGGTTGGAGAGGTTCTGGACAGTGGAGTCTTCTGAGTCGTTCCAGTGGAGATTGAGGTCACCCAAGAAA